>NC_092803.1:5100827-5191328 GCF_040954645.1 Diabrotica undecimpunctata
TATCCATAAACTAATCGACAGCATATGGACACTAGAAGTCATCCCAGAAGATTGGAAAGTGGGAATCATACTTCCTATATACAAAGGGGGAGACAAACGACTCTGCAAAAATTATAGGGGCATAACAGTTTTAAATGTCATCTACAAGATATTAACAGGAATTATATATAGCCGCCTGGAATCGTTTTCGGAGGAGATTATTGGTGAATACCAATGTGGCTTCAGACCAAAGAGGTCAACTATAGACCAAATACATATGTTAAGAGGTATACATGAAAAATGTGTTGAATATAACATACCTATTTACAACTTGTATATCGATTTCAAACAGGCGTTTGATGGAGTAGATCGACAAAAGATGTTAAAGCAACTATCTATGTTATGGATACCCAATAAGTTGGTTAAACTTATACGAATGACTCTGGAGGGTTCCAAAGCTATGGTGAGAATAGATGGAGATATGACGCAGGCCTTTGATATTGAAAATGGAGTTAGACAAGGGGATGCCTTATCAACAACACTTTTTAATCTAACTTTAGAAGCTGTTGTTAGAAAACTGGATGTAAACGGCTGTATTAATACAAGATCTATGCAAATATGCGCATATGCGGATGATGTTGCCATAATAAGCCGCAACAAAAGGGTATTGAGCGAAAAAGTTATAGAACTGAAACGAGAAGCTGCTACGTTTGGTCTATATATGAATGAAAGCAAAACAAAATATATGGAGTGCACAAAATCGAATGAACATGAGAATCTGAAGGTAGACAACCATACCTACAAATATGCCTCCACTTTTCCCTACCTAGGCTCAATAATAAATGACAACAACAACATCAGTCAAGAAATACAAGCACGGATTCTTAGCGGTAATAAGTGCTTTTATGCATACAAAGACCTAATGAAAAGTATGTTACTGAATCGTGAGTCTAAGCTGAGAATCTACAAAACAGTAATTAGACCAGTGGTCACATATGGATGTGAAACGTGGACCCCCTCAACCACTGATGAAAATTAACTGAGAATATTTGAGCGCAAAATACTAAGGAAGATATTTGGACCAACCCAATGCAGCGATAGTTCGTGGAGAATTAAAATGAACCACGAGCTGGATGAACTAATGCAGAGCGCAGATATTGTCAGATTTGTAAAATCACAAAGACTAAACTGGCTTGGTCACCTAGAAAGAATGCCAGATAATCGAGCTGTAAAAGTAGTCCAGAGATGGAAGCCCCAAGGAAACAGAACAAGAGGAAGGCCCCGTAAAAGATGGATAGACGACGTAGAGAGGGATCTTAAAACCATGAACATCAGGCAGTGGCGAAGGAAAGTATCCGACAGGGCAGAATGGAAGAACATTGTTAAGCAGGCCAAGACTCACAAAGGGTTGTAGCCCCATTAGAAGAAGAAGAAGACTCCACAATATTCTAGTACATAATAACTTTTATATATAAGTAGCTCCGATATTAGCTAAGTTTAGTCAATAAGATATTTTCTTGTAAACTTATAAATAAATATATTTATATAAATTGAGAACCGCTCGTTTTTTTGGTACAATTAAAAACGGTACAATAACTTATTTATAGATCAGGAAAATAAGACTTTTTCATGACACTGAACCGGCCGGTCAAACAACAGTTGTTTTGAGTATGGACCTCTATAACAAGGCCCCATATGTTTTCTGCAGTCGATTTTTTGGACTTAATTAGTTATTAACAAATTAAGGTCAAAAGAACTTATCTTTTACACGTTTTTTTATTTACGATTTCCGATATTATAAGCCATATTTGTATTTTAAATACAAAACAATCTTTTTGAGGTCAAGCAGATGTATAGAGCGAGCGATATAGTCCAAGAGATTAAATCCCAACGTCTTAGATGGGCTGGCCATGTCCATATACTCCCTAATAACCGCCTTGCCAAATTAATATGGGATTAAGCCCCCACAGGAAGAAGACCCTTAGGACGTCCACGAATGCGATGGAGAGACAAAACATGGTCAGATCTAAGAACAATGGGGTTACTCACTGACCCAACTATTATGGACGACCGTTCAAGATGGAAGCAAGTTGTGCAGTCAGCCAAAACCCACCCCGGGTTGTAGTGCTACGAGAAGAAGAAGAATGGGTGTATGAACTTTAAAAAATGACAACTCCATAATTATCCTACCAGCAGACAATGGGAATGCAACTGTGATACCGAATGGATAAAATTCAATACGTAAATAAAATTAAAGATCTGATAACAAACGGACTTTATACAAATTAACAAAGGATCCAACAAAGCCTTTGGAAAACAGAATATATAGTACTTTATTCAAGATTAAAGGTTATTTAACAAATTATCAAAGATTAATTACACCTCGTTACAGCAAGACACCTCATTTCTGTGGAATACCGAAAGTTCATAAAGCAAATAATTAACAATAATTTAATTAAAGTAAACAATCAAAATTTTGATTAAATATTATGCAATTGCAAATAAAAATAACACCTTTATAAAAAATATACAACATTTTTTAAATAAATTATCGAATATTGAATTTAATTCGAATAATATTTTAGTCAGTTTTGACATAAATAGTTTATTTACAAATGTGCCATTAGATAAGACTTTAAAAATAATCAAAACAAAATTAGAGAATGATGACACATTGACAGCGAGAACCAGACTAAATATATCAAATGGAGTTATTGACATTATGTACTGATAATACCTGTTTTCAACTAAATAATAAATTCTACAAACAAAATTTTGGTCTAACAATGGGCTCTAGTTTATCTCCATTATTAGCCAATATATTTATGGAAGATTTTAATACAAATATTATTTCTAAACGAAATTTAAAACCCACAGTATGGTGGGGATTTGTGGCTGATATATACTCAATATGGCTTCATTGATCAGAGTTGTTGGACACATTCCTGAATTATATAAAAGATAAAGAAGAGACAATAATATTTGCCATAGAAAAGAAATATAATAACGCACTAACTTTCCTGGATGTTTTAATCTCAAAGAAGGATACTGTACTAAAATTCGTTCAAAGGAGAAATATTTGTTAAAATCTGCTAAAACAGATGGTAAAAACAGAAAAATCAAAGAAGCGGCTCTAATTACGATAAATGAGACCAATTGACACTGAAGCGAGAGCGCTCCTTAACACTAAAAATAATACTAC
The DNA here is from genome assembly GCF_040954645.1 of Diabrotica undecimpunctata. NCBI lineage: Eukaryota > Metazoa > Arthropoda > Insecta > Coleoptera > Chrysomelidae > Diabrotica > Diabrotica undecimpunctata. The sequence goes on from NC_092803.1 coordinate 5,104,009, forward strand.
CGCCGAAATTGCACGGCCAACAGATGCTATTTTGAGCTCAATCACCTCCTTAAATCCATTATGTCGAGAAATACAAAAATAACACTCTACAAAATAATATTACGCCAATCCTTTTATGTCATTTACCTTTAACCATTGCCTGTATTGTTTTCCTGCATGTGTTCCTGTTCAATGCTTTTTGTCTAGTCACCCAATAGCGGTTTCAATGGGAAGGTTAGGAAATTGAGTGAATAAACGAACAGTTAGGAAATTAAATGAAATCGTAGGCTTCCACGGCCAGAGTCAGAATTATAGTTTATTCGTCTTCCGGGTTTGGACCGTGTCATTTGTGAGTGACCCAAAAGTGGGTTCATCTGAGATGAACCCACTTTTGGGTCACTCACAAATGACACGGTCCAAACCCGGAAGACGAATAAACTATAAGTTAGGAAATTGTCATGAATCTAAAGGAAGTGTAGGAGATAATTGTTTTTACGTATTCAACCAATTATCTGGCTAAATAGGTCTTGAACCTAAGGCCAAAAAAAAATATTACGCCCAATCCTTACATATGGTTCAGAGACCTGGACTCTAACAAAAAATAATGAAAATATGTTAGGATGTTTCGAAAGAAAAGTACCTACTAAGACGAATCTATGGAGCAGTGAATGACAATGGAGTGTGGAGAAGACGATACAACTTCGAACTTTATAGAATATACCAGGAACCTGATATGGTAAAACATATTAAGATAGGACATCGGAGGCACAGACCACTCTGATTTGTGGTCTGAGGTGGATAGGGCATGTAATACGGATGGAACAAAATGACCTAGATAAAAAAACGCTCCTTGATAGACCCATTGGTCAGAGAAGAAGAAGAAGACAAGGTTCCTTGATAACATCGATGAAGACATGAGGAATATGGGAATACGTACTTGGCGGAGAAAGTCGATGGATAGGGACGATTGGAGAGAAATTCTTGAGGGGGCTAGGACCAACGCAGGGTTGTAAAGCCAAAATAATGATGATGATGACCAATTGCGTCACGAATTCCTCAGTAGAATGCAGTAGGATTTGGTTACCCATATTAGAAGAGGAATTCAATACAAAAATACCACTATTGGTAAGTCAATAACATATCAAGAATATATCATTTATGATTTTAAATAACATACATATCAAATCAGAGTTTGGTGTTTATTGAGAGTAAACTAAACGTAAGACCAAATACTTACCAGAGGTTTTTTCCTGTTTTTTCCCGATGAATTACTATAGAATCAGTAACAGGAGAATTTTACTGTCATCATTGTATGTGGTTGGACGAGAGCATGTTTTTATGCCGACTATAGGAAGGCATAGCCTACACAACATCAGTAGCGATAATGGATTACGACTGATAAACTTAGCAGCAGCACTGAACATGACCGTCGCTAGCACCTATTTTGAACACAAGAATATACACAAGGTAACCTGGACCTCTCCTGATTTAAGAACAACTAGTTAGATTGATCACATCTTAATAGATTCAAGACACGGAACGGACATAATAAACTGCAGAAGTTATAGAGGCGCAAACATAGACTCAGACCATTGTTTAGTGATCTCAACACTAAGGGCTAGAATTTCAAACTCCAACAAAGAAAAAGAAATAAATAGAAAGAAATGGAATGTACAGAAGCTGAGAGATGCAACTGTTGCAAAACAGTACTGGGAAAATGTTACCAATAGGTTAAGGAATCAAAGTCTAGGCGAAGAAGACCAGAGAGATATAGACTCATTCTGGAACAGGATAAGGGAAGATATTGAGTCAGCAGCACAAGATGAAATAGGAACAGAAACTTGTACCCGAAAAAATCACTGGTTTGACGATGAATGCAAAGACGCAACACAGAAAAAAAATGAAGCCTATGCAAAAATGCTTACCCGCCGAACTAGAACAAGTATAGAGAATTACCAGACAAAGAGAAGAGAAGAAAAGAAAATACACAGAATGAAGAAACGAAACCACTTAAAAAAGGAACTTCAATATATAAAAAACCTCAACAGAGAGAAAGAATTCAGAACATTCTGTAAGAAAGTTAACATCAACAGAAAAGAATTTAAGGCAAACACAAATCAATGTAGAAGTTTAAATGGCGATCTCTTAACAACAAGAACAGACGTACTAAACCGATGGACGGAATATTTTAACCAGATACATAATATAGAGGAAGAAGAAGAAAACCCGGAAGACGAAAGCTGCGAGGTAAGCGGAGCAGACGAGAAGGAGGAGGATCCACCAACGATCCTGGAAGTTAAAGACGCTGTAAACAAACTAGCCAGAAACAAATCACCCGGAATAGATAATCTCCCAGCGGAATTATATAGAGAAGGGGGCCACGATATCATAATAGCGCTACAGTAGCTTATAAAAGAAATATGGATACAGAAGTCCCTTCCCAATGATTGAAATATTGGAATACTTTGCACCATACACAAAAAGGGAGATATCTTTGAATGCTCTAACCATCGAGGAATTACGCTCCTAAATGCAGCGTATAAAATATTCTCCAATATACTATGCCATCGTATGGCACCATATGCAGAGCGAATAATAGGACAATACCAGGCTGGTTTCAGAGGTGGTAAATCAACAATTCATCAGATTTCAACCCTAAGACAAATTCTAGAGAAAACACTGGAATACGGTGTAGACACGCACCACATATTTATAGACTACAAGGCAGCCTACGACTCTGTAAATAGAAGACAATTGTTTAGAGCAATGATAGACCTAGGAGTACCAAATCAGTTGGTAAGTTTAACCAAACTAACCCTTGAAAAAGTTGAATGCAAAGTACGAATCCAGGGGGAACTCTCTGAACCTTTTAAAACAAACAACGGGCTACGTCAGGGAGACCCACTCTCCTGTATACTATTTAATCTAGCTCTGGAAAAAGTAATACGTACGTCACAAATCACAACTACCGGTTCAATATATAACAAATCTGTGCAAATTTTAGCATATGCTGATGATATCAATATTGTTGGGAGAATGGAAAACGCAGCACGAGAGGCGTACGTAGCATTAAAGGAAGCGGCTACAAAAATGGGTTTAATAATAAACACTAATAAAACAAAATACATGAAAATAGGTACGCAACCACAAACACTATGGCCACTTGTTATAGAAAATGACGTCATCGAAGCAGTTACCGAATTTGTATACCTGGGAACGCTCGTCAATACTGAAAATGACACTACCGCAGAGATAAACCGCAGAATTTGCACGGCTAATAGATGCTATTTTGGGCTTAATCTCCTTTTTAAATCTACAGTTATATCAAGAAATACAAAAGTAAAACTCTACAAAACAATAATACGCCCAGTCCTAACATATGGTTCAGAAACCTGGACTTTAACAAAAAGCAATGAAAACATGTTAGGATGTTTCGAAAGAAAAATACTAAGGCGCATCTATGGAGCGGTAAATGAAAATGGTGTCTGGAGAAGACGATACAACTTCGAACTCTATAGGATATACCAGGAACCAGATATCGTAAAACACATAAAGATAGGACGTCTGAGGTGGGTAGGCCATGTAATGCGGATCGAGCAAACCGACCCAGCTAGAAAAACGCTCCTTGATAGACCTATTGGTCAAAGAAGAAGAGGAAGACCCAGAACAAGATTTCTAGATAACATCGATGAAGACATGAGAAATATGGAAATACGTGCTTGGCGGAGGAAGGCGATGGATAGGGACGACTGGAGAAAAATTCTTGGGGAGGCTAGGACCCACACAGGATTGTAAAGCCAAAATGATGATGATTGTATGTGGTTGTCGTTTTAAAGACGAATCGCATTGAATGTTTTTTTTTTTGACGGGTATTCTCAAGTTAAAGTTGATGTCATGTAATCGAATAAACTACCTTACAATACAGTTGTCCTAGGAACGCAACTCAACAATATTGGCAATATCATTTTAAATTCGTCTACTTTAATATGTATAATTCTTCTTCCCATGCCGTCCCCATTAACAGAGGTTGGCGACCACATTTTTAAAAGTTTCTCTGTCTTTTGCAACGTGGAATAATTCGTCTACAGTCATGTTTGTCCAGTCTCGAATATTTCGCAGCCATGACTGTCTCTTTCTACCTATTCCCTTTTTGCCATCGACTCTACCCTGCATGATGACCTGCAGAAGACTATATTTATCATTTCTTAGTATGTGTCCAAGGTATGCAGTCTTGCGTACTTTTATTGTTCTCAACAATTTTTTGTCTCGACCCATCCTTTTCAGCACTTCCTCATTGGTGACCCTGGCAGTCCATGGAATTCTCAACATTCTCCTGTATATCCAAAGTTCAAAGGCTTCAAGCTTCTTAACTATTTGCGCTTTTAATGTCCATGTTTCTACCCCGTACAATAGTTGCGACCAAACGTAACATTCAACAAACCTCAGTCTCAGCCCAGTATTCAGATTTTTGTAACAGAACAATTGCTTGAATTTTAAGAACGCTGCCCTTGCCATTTCTATTCGCACCCTGATCTCTTGGTCTGAATCTAATTCTGTGTTGATGTAAGCTCCCAGGTATTTATATTTTGTCACTCTCTCTATTTGCTGACCACCAAGAGTTAGTTGTTCATTATTTATTGGACTCCTTGATACTATCATAAATTTGGTCTTATCTGTGTTGATGTCTAGTCCCATTTGTAGTAAAGTTTGTAGTTCTTCTATACTCTCAGCCATAATTACCGTGTCATCTACAAAATAATGTAATATGTGTAATATATGTCTGAATTGCCAATATGAATGAGTCAGATAAAATTAAATTATAAGAAGAATTTTTCACTAAGTAAAAAAAACAAACTTTATGTAATTTAATAATGTTTTGTATTTTGGGAACTATTTCCGAAACGGAAATTGAAACGTCAAAAATAAACTTATTTCAAACTTCAATTGTGGCTTATTCCCAACAAAAATAGTAATTTCATTACGATGCCATAAGAAAATAGCTTCCGAACAGAATTAATATAATAAATATCATTCTTTCATGAATTCTTATTCTATCAATTTCTTCATCAACTGCATCTTTAAAATACATGATGTTATGTTTATGATCAGTATTTTGATGGCCAGTTAACCTTGACATAATCCAAGTCGGTGTTTTAATTGTTTTTTGTTTTTCTTATTATTTTGAATATTTGTTTCAATAAAACTAATTAATATATTAGATTAAAAAAGAACCAAATCCTTTGTAAGTGGTACTAGACACCACGTAAAAAAAGTGGTACTAGACAAAATTCAGATTTGGCAATAATATGCCTATAAAAATGTTTTGATTGTTAATTAAAGGAATATTAATGTTAATCTAAATTTATTTCAGACCACGTGTTCAGAACAAATGTCTTTTTTATGACTACGACTTCCTGGTTTCTTAGGGCATTTCTAGCGGCAATCTTCTGAACCAATTCTATTGACCAATTTTAAAGAGAAGTAAAGTTCGTGATTAAATTATTACAATCATCAGCACTATTTATCCGTTTGTGCAAAATTTAAATGCATCTGTAAAAAATTTTTAAAACTGAAACTCTGATTTAATGTCATTTATAATACTTTAAAATTTAGCTCTCCAAGCCTCGAAGACCCATGGCTTGGTTTACTATTATTTTCCGTTCTTTCCTTTTTGTTGCTTTATTTTATCAATTTAGGATTTTAAGTTCATCTATATTTTTTTCAACATCATTCTTTTACCTGGTTTATGAACTACTTTTCTTTTTTTTTTCGTCTTATGCCTCCCGTTAGTATTCCTACGTCATTTTGTTCTTCATACACCGTCTCTAGTTCTATTTTTATTCTTTTAATCCACATTCCATAGCTTTCCTTCCAATATTTTCGTGGGGACTTTTCTTTCCCACACTTGGAGCAGATTTGTTCGGATTTGTTTATCGTCCATGTTTCACTGGCATATAATGCTAAGGGTCTTATTACTGTCATATATATTCTCATCTTAGCCATTCTAGATGACTTCCTAATAACTTGTTTAAAGTCAAGATACAAAGATTACCAGCCATAACAGCCTCGCTTGTATTTCTTCCTTTATATTTGCTCTCCTTATGAATGTCGTTCTTAAGTACTGGAATGTTTTTATTTCTTCGAATTTATATAATTTTCCTTCTGTGGTTATTGTCAGATATTGTCCTTAAGTGTATTATCGTTTTGTTTATTCCATTAATTTGGTCTTTACTTCGTTTAGTATATCCCTTTCTTTTTCTGTTTACTTCTGGCTATCAGTACTATGTCATCAGCGAGTGCTAGGTATTGGTATTGATATACAAGCCCTGTCCTGTTGATGGTGGCTTTGTTGGCAACAATTTCAAAAATGATGCTGAAAAACAGTGATGCTACTGGGTGACCTTGTTGCACCATCGCAGTGACTTTGTGATGGGTAGCTCTTTCGGGGCGACAGACTCAGTAAAACACAGGTTTGAAATAAAAATAAATCTATTAATTTAGTATATCTACAATAAATAAAAATAAAAAGGAATTCTACGTTGTATACTTATACAATGAATAAGACTAAAACGAATTCTACGTCCCCGTCTGGATCCCGCGATCAACGAAGTCCTCGGCGAACGTCTATAAAAGAAAAGAAATTAATTAGTACTAATAAGAAACGAAATGGGGGAAATCGATCGCGCGCAGATTTATACTCGCTTTCGCTTCAATTCAGCGAAAGCTCCGAATACGCTCGCAAACAAAATATTTAGCTGTGCAGACCCATGGCAATGTTCAATACACAATACCGACGGGTTCCGTTTGGCTAAGGACAGAGTATGATGCTCAATACGGAAATCTCTCTGTCCCGGTTGGTTCTGTGCAGATCCACGGTAATGCTCAATACGCAATACCGATGGGTTCCGCTTGGTTAGTGACAGAGTATGATCCTCAATACGGAAATCTCTCTGTCCGGAATGGCTCGCAGGTTCACTACACCGGCGAGTCAGGGAGCCTAGAGCGCTAGCTACAAGACTATCTAATTCCGCTATTCACACGCCTTAAATAGCCGTTCTGAATCCCACTTGGCCGTCACGTTGTAGAAGTGGATGCGCAAATATTGATACTCCCACGGTTCGAACTGTTAAACGATCAGAGCATCGTTACAACTTCAAACTTATCTGTTTCTTTTCCATTTATTTTAACCATATTCTCAGTTTTTCTAAGTGTCACTTTTATCATTCTTACTCGTGTTTCACTAATTCCCATTTCACGTAGTGCCTTGTATGTTTCTTTCCGTTTTACTCTGTCAAAAGCTTGTTTAAAGTCAATGAATAGGGCGACTGTAGATTTTCTATATTCGTACCTTTCTGCTAGTATTTCGGACAGCAGGAAAATTTGACCTACTTTTACAATACGTTTTATATGTATTTTATGTGCAACATTTAGAAGCGCTATTCGCCTGTAATTATGGCATATACCTTTGTGGCCTTTTGTGTCAATTGGGCACAGTGTGGCTTCAGTCGTTTCTTTCGGTATGTGTTCTTGTTCCCATATTTTCTTTAGCAACTTCAACGAATGCTTAATTAGTACTGGTCCTTAATATTTAAATAATTTAAGCTGTTTTTTGTTTGCTATTAGAGACATTAGCTTTTATGATTAAATTTGCTTTTATTTGCTATGAACGATGTCGCATAAACCATGCCACAGCAGATTTATTTGGAGTAATGTTAGGCCAAGCCCTTGCTACGGCCCTGATCGAACATCCCATACGATGATTCAATCTACAGCTGTTCTAAATTCTACTAGGTTCTGTACACATTTCGAAAAATAAGGTGATTATATAAGGATAAATTAGTTTTTAGGAGTTAGTCTAAAATTTAAATTTGTACAGCTAAATAAATAAATGTTATAAATTAATCGTGTTGTAGTGTTAGTGTTAGACCTTTAGTGTTAGCAAGTCCAAATTTTTTATTCAGATAATATTCTATTGCAGTAAACATAATCCCTTTTAATCCCCATAAATCGTACTGTATAAATTAAATTAAAAAATGATAAGAATAGAGTAAGCGCATAGAGTAATGGTGCTCTGCTCATAAACCTAACGTGAGGTTGAATAATGTAACAATCCATTTCTTGCCCGTCAATACGACTTCACTTATTCAACCGATGGATCAAGGAATAGTTTCTGCTCTGAATAGAAGTACGAAAAATTATGTGGGTGTGGTATTCTTTGGTTAGGTTACATCTCGAAACCATTTTCTTAACCTGTGCGTTTTAGTAGCATTACCCTATAGCAGTATACTATACACCTAACCTCTCCCTACACATGATGATGATTACATTTTCTTTTCTTTGAAGCTGTGTGAATTTGTATTGAGCTTGCTTCTATAGTTTATTTTTATGAACGAGAGAGTAATTAGCATAATTTTAACTTTTATTTCAGTGTTATAAAGTGTTATGTGTATGTAAACAAAAGTGACCTCTTTTATCACACACTATATTAGAACTGACTGGCCTACATTAAAAAGGGTTTTAAAAAATTCACATTTTTTTTAATTTTTAAAAATTACAAAAGAGAAAAAGAGTTTTTAAAACCGTCTAAGGTATGTTAAATAGATGAATAAAAATATTAATATAAAACTTACAGCTACTTGTTACAAATCCAAATCAGATTCAGAAGATGAACTTTCAGAACCAAGATTTATAATAACTGGCTCGATCATTTTATCAGTAATATTGTCCAGCTTCCACATTTTTTCCTCTTCTTTAATAGTGTGATTTACTGCCTTTTCCCAGTTTTCAGGTTTTACATTATTTACGGCCTCCAAAAACAACTGTTTAACATCATGAATTTTAAAAGTGGTATTTTTTCTTAAAACTTCACTCTTTATCTGTGCCCATACCAGTTCAATCGGGTTTAATTCACAATGATATGGTGGGGATCTAAGTACTGTCATTCCACGATTTTTGGCAATTTCATCAATTTCGTATTTTTTAAATTTTTCTTTATGAAGGGCACACAACGAATAAAGTTCCTTTCTTATAGATCCGGGATGGTACGTAATATTTTTTGAACTCAGCCAATTCTGCAAGTCTTTTTTTAACCACTTGGTTGTGGGCAGTCCTTCTATAAGTCTGGAGTGATAACTTGCATTATCCATTACTATTACACAGTTCTTAGGAAGAAGATCTATCATTTGTTCGAACCATTCTTGAAAGACATCAGCGTTCATGTCTTCATGGTAGTCACCGGTACGAGTTGATTCAAAAGTTAATAAACCACCTTCAACAAAACCGTCTGAACTGCCAATGTGTACTATTATCAGCCTGCGTCCCTTTCCTGATGGTGGATTTAAACCAGTAGATAAGTTATTTACAAAAGCGTGCCTTTGACTTGTAACAGTTTCATCCTGCCAAAATTTATTTGGTGTATGACCCTCGTTGATCCATGTTTCATCAAGATAAAATATTTGTCTTTTTTGGTTTCTCATTTCCTTTATGGTTCTTAGAAAATGTCTTCTCCATATGACAATATCGCTTCTTTCTAATAAAATAGACTTTCTGGGATTCTTTTTCCAGCGGAAGCCTATTTCTTTTAAAAGTTTCCATAACGTACTTCGACTCATTTCTGGGTAATCCTTATCATCTCGAACTGAGACAAGAACTTTATCCAATGTTGGAAATTCTTGTCTAAAGAAGAATTCATGCACTTTCCGTCGAAGTCCTTCTTTAAAATGATATTCTATTTGAAATTTTGGTTTCCCTGGAGCATTACGTGGCATTTGAAAACTACCACATTTCTCTTCTTTAATAACTCTGTAAATCGTAGATTTCCCAACACCAAGTGTACTGCTAACTAACTCAACGGTGTCATCAACACTTTCACATAAACGTTTGTCTGTAAATGATTTAAAACAATTAAATATTAATGTTTTTTCATTAACTGTTAAAGGACCAATTTTTCGGCGTTTACACGGCACTTCCAAATTTTCCATAACACCAGTATACACAATAAACTGCACCTTGCAACTGAAGTACCTACTTTTAGTGAACTGTTAAGAATTTTGAATACGCCACTTGGACCTTCCTACAAAATGGAAAAACCCACTATCACATTTTCTGTGGAATAAGTTTAGAAGGTAATTATCTAGTCAATTACTGTCGTAGATTCTTGGAATTAAAGAATTAAATGTTTGATTGTTGAAACCCTTACTTCGTGGAATGCACTCATTTCAGATAAAATAAAACGTTTTATTTTATCTAAAGAATTAAACTTTATTTTGCAAATAGGTAGGTACTTATTAAACTTTTATTGGTTATATATAACCAATAAAATAAACATCTTACATTTCTTGCAAATTCATTAGTACCTGTTAACCTCCATCACTCCGACACTGACAATCTTATTTAGGGATTAGTAACTCTCACAACTATTGTATTCTATTCTGCTCCAACCTTTATACCTGGTGGTCATAGTCAATTTAAAATTGTTTTCCTATATACTTCTGTAAACTTGTTGACAAATATCTGTTTTTCATTGAGTCACCCGTATCAACAGTTTAGGGATTTTCATACATAATTTATTGTTTTATTACTCTCTCATACATAAAAATACACTATAAGTACCTTTATCATTTTATTTCCACAATTGTTTATTAGTTATTTAGTTATTTAGTTATTTTTCCTTTTAGCAGAATAAGTGCAAAAAAATATTTTTCTTAATTTATTTTTATCATTTCGTAATTATAGAAAATACACGTGTTAGTACTATGCTGTATTAAGTACCAATCATCTATAATTTTCCACTAGACAAGTGTTCAACTTATCAGAGATCTGAAAAGATTTAAAAAATTGATCTTTAGCACGTTCATACTTAAAATAAACAATCAATAATAGTTAAAATTTTAAATGAATGTGAAATTAATTGAATCCTTAGTGATCTTTGTCATATTTGCTTAGTTTATTCCACACTTTTAGATTTAAAAAGATTTTCAGAAACAATTATAGCTGGGTAAACTGCGTGTTATCCAATTACTTAAAATTACAATTATTCCTAATTGTTGTTAATATCATTCAAAACGTCAACTTATGATGAGGGTTCACCAAAAATTAAACTAATAAAAAATCATTTTCGTTTCTTATGATATAATCGACTAGTTTCTTGCTTCGTCTGATGTAAGTCCAAGGCAGTGACGTAGACACCAATAGGTAAAGAATCACAGTGACAATTTCGTCGACAATAATAGCACAAGTGATCGTGACACTTCTTTCATTTCTAGTAAATTAGGTGGTGCATTTTTCATTCCTTAGGAAAAACAATATAAATAAAAATTAAAAATGAAGAAATTGAAACTGCAAAGTGCTATAGACTAAAACAAAAAGAGAAATATAAGACAACATTATCCTAACAATTTGAAAATACAGTAAATACATAAAGATATTTAGAGGGAAAGCAGCAAAAATTAAATCAAAAGGAATGAAGTATAAAACTATAGTTTGATAAAAGATCATTATTTAGTCAGAAATGTAAATAAGTATTCTTCTTCTTCCTATGCCTTCCCCATTAACGGAGGTTGGCGACCACATTTTTAAAAGCTTCTCTGTCTTTTGCAACGTGGAATAATTCGTCTACAGTCATGTTTGTCCAGTCTCGAATATTTCGCAGCCATGACTTCCTCTTTCTACCTATTCCCTTTTTGCCATCGACTCTACCCTGCATGATGACCTGCAGAAGACTATATTTATTATTTCTTAGTATGTGTCCAAGGTATGTAGTCTTGCGTACTTTTATTGTTCTCAACAATTTTTTGTCTCGACCCATCCTTCTCAGCACTTCCTCATTGGTGACCCTGACAGTCCATGGGATTCTCAACATTCTCCGGTATATCCAAAGTTCAAAGGCTTCAATCGTTTTAACTATTTGCGTTTTTAGTGTCCATGTTTCTACCCCGTACAATAGTTGCGACCAGACGTAACATTCAACAAACCTCAGTCTCAGCGCAGTATTCAGATTTTTGTTACAGAACAATTCTATTCGTACCCGGATCTCTTGGTCTGGATCTAATTCTGTGTTGATGTAAGCTCCCAGATATTTATATTTTGTCACTCTCTCTATTTGCTGTCCACCAAGAGTTAGTTGTTCATTATTTATTGGACTCCTTGATACTATCATAAATTTGGTCTTATCTGTGTTGATGTCAAGTCCCATTTGAATGCATTCAGTATTTATTGCATCTAGTAAAGTTTGTGGTTCTTCTATACTCTCAGCCATAATTACCGTGGCATCTGCAAATCTCATGGTGTTTATGATTTCTCCACCAATTCTTATTCCCTCTTTTCTTTCCCATAAGGCTTTTCTGAATATGACCTGTGAGTACACGTTGAAAAGCGTCGGAGATAAGACGCATCCTTGCCTAACCTCTCTCGCAATCGATTAAATAAGTATAAAGAGAAAGAATTTGAGAAAACATTCAAACAATTAAAATTAAAACAATTTAATTACTCCAGTCTTCAAAGACGAAAATGCCACTGAACATCTAAAAATTATACGAAACAGCTGAATTTTGACTTTCCTAACAACATTTATTTAAGTGATGAGGGCGTTAGCCTTATGCCACTCTTCAACCTGAGAGCCGGGAAGTCTTCTGTCCGTTTTGCCATACAGTTAGTTTTGGTGCATCGGTGGTATTTTATTTCTTACCTACCCGCCCGTCCTAGGATGCATTAGGGCATTCCTCTATCCACAATTTGAAGAAAGTCTATTTCTAGTATATTTCCACACCCAAGCAGAAACTCTAGTATATTTCTAGGATTGTTTGTCGCTCTTGCTAATGCTGGAGTATCGCGTTCGCGTTTCATTTCATAATTCGTAGAGTAGCCATTTTTCTGTTTTGGAATACACATCATATTCCAATCTGGCTAGGTACATGATTTACTGGTATTGGTTTTATTTGAAGCGGTTCTTACTTGACTGTATGTTTTCTCGGTCGTATATTTAATGGAATGTTTAGTATTTTGTTTTATTTATGTCTTAAATGTATAATAATAATTTCGCAATTACCCGTGGGAGTTTACATCAGTTCATTATTCAGGCGCGACCTCCTGAGAATGGGGGATAATCTCTGGGTATTTTAAGCATTAATACCCAGAGGGTAGCAGAGTTACCTATTGTGGAACAAGTCGCTGCCTAAGAATCGCCAGGGTACGGGTGGAGCTGGCGCTGGACGTGACAGCATGCGGGACGTCGGTGGCAGGGTGTTGAGTAGGTGGATCCCTGTCATATAATCAGCTACAGCTCAATAACAACAACCACAAGTGAGCCAAACAACAACAAGAGCTACACTCGCTGAATGTGCTGCGCTAGAATCGGGACGACCGGGACTGTGTCTATAAACGAAAACATTTTGCGCCTCTATTACAAGGTGACGAACCTCGGTAGAGAAATGATCTGCTATCGACAACCTCTGTATGTCGAATTTTGCAGGGAGTACCCAGAGATTCAAGTATCTGAACAGCGAATAGCAAATAATATAATATAATAATTATAAGAAATAATCTTATCCCAGAGACTAGATGCGGTACCATCAAAAGCGAAGTCGAACAGGAGATTTATAACCAGGATCTAGTTGTGGATCAAGTCCCTAATGAAATTACTAATGAGCAAATTCCTGAGCCCCTCATACAAGAACCTGTTAATACGCAGCAGGCAAACAACATGCCTTTTACTGCACTCATTTACAAAAGAAAACCTTTTATTCAGTGTTGTGGCGAAGCTTAATCATCTGTTGTATATGGATGATTTAAAATTAATGGCTTTCACTAAAAACCAGACTAGACCAGAATTACTAACCAGAACTAGATCAGATGTTAAAAACTGTAGAAACTTTCTCAAATGATATCAGTATGCATTTTGGACTAGACAAGTGCCGTTTACCTACTAATTATAGTTAGAGGAAAGGTTTACTCCGGAGGTTTTGATATATAATATGGCCAAAACATCGAAACAATGAGTGAAAAAGATATGTAAAAATATCTCGGAGTAAAGCAAGCGCGGAAAATTGACCATAAACAAATGAAAACCAACTAACTTCTGAGTTCGTACGAAGAGTTAAACAAATAAATCTGTCATATCTTAATAGTAAAAAGTGGTCAAAAACGGATGTAGAGAGTCTTCAGCGGAAAGTAAGAACACTTCCCTCAAAGGCGCAAAAACATCATCCACGCAGTGCAGTAGAGAGAACAATATTGTTTATTAAACATTGTTTGTAAAACAGATATCACGGAGAAGAGGACTTATGGACATAGGTGAGCTACTGAATAAAAAAGTTGCTAATTAAAGAACTTATTTTCAGGTGCGGGCTGAGACATCAAATTTACATCGAGCAATTTGAGCAGTAGATGATATAATGTCGCTTAGACTAAGGGAACAAAATGTAATATACAAAATTCTTTCTGGTATAATCTACAATAGATTATTAGAGTACTCCGAAAATATAATTGGTGATTATCAAAATGGATTCAGACCAAATAGAGCCACTACAGATAACATATTCATACTAAGAACGATACAAGAAAAAGCTTATGAATACGACATAGACCTATATAATATGTATATATACTTTAAAGAAGCTTTTGATAGTGTGAATAGAGACAGAATGCTGGAAGACCTTTGTAATCTAGGTATACCTAAGAAATACACCAGCCTCATAAAAATGACGTTGCAGGGTTCAAAAGCCGCAGTCAGAGTAGATGGAGAACTGACTCCCCTATTTAACATCAACATGGGAGTAAGACAGGGAGATGCCCTATCAACCATGCTATTCAACCTAGTTCTTGAGGCAGTCATCAGAAAAACCAATATAACCGGCCATATAAACACCAAATCAGTACAAATTACTGCATATGCAGACGATGTAGCAATCATTAGTACGAATAAGCCACGACTAATGGAAGTGTTCAAACAAATTGATCCTGAAGCAAGAAAAAGAGGTCTCAGGTACTCAAAAGAAGTATATGACAGTCAAAAGAATAACTGACAATGAAAATAATATCACAATAGACAACTATACTATCGAACGAGTGGATGCCTTTACATATCTCGGCACAGAAATCAATCAGAAGAACTCCGTAAGTAGCGAAATTAATGCACGTATTTCCAGCGGGAATCGTACATACTATGCTAATAAAAGATTGATGATATCGAAATTATTAGACAAAAGAACCAAAATGACTATCTACAGAACACTGATTAGACCCGTAGTAACCTATGGATGTGAAACTTGGGTAATGACGAAAAAAGATGAAGCCCAACTCAGGACATTCGAGAGAAAAATACTGAGGAAAGTATATGGCCCGGTACAAGAGGAAGATGGCACATGGAGAATCAGGAGAAACGATGAGGTTAATGAGTTAAATGAAGGTTATGACATTGTAAGATTTGTGAAAAGTCAAAGACTGTCATGGCTGGGACATGTGCAGAGACAAAGCGATGCAAAAACATCTAAGAAAATGTTACAATGGAAGCCCATAGGAAGGCGAAAAAAAGGAAGGCCCAGAACGAGATGGTTGGATGACGTGGAAAACGACCTGAAAACAATGAACATAAGACAATGGAGAAGAAGGGCACAAGAGAGATCTGAATGGAAGGACATAGCCAGACAGGCAAAGACCCATCCAGGGTTATGATGCCAAAAGAAGAAGAAGAAGAAGACTAAGGGAACAACAAATGCGCATAAACCATCTGGCTAAGCAAGAAAAAATGCGCACCTATGTGAGTAAACCTCTGCGTGGGCGACATCTCAATGAGATTAGCCAAGAATATGTCGGCAATACAGCGTCGAACTATTGGTTGACATCAGGAAAGATGTTTCCCGAGACCGAGGGTTTTATACTTGCCATTCAGGATCAGGTTATTCCAACTAAAAATTATCTGAAATATATTGTTAAAGATCCTAAAGTCCAAAATGACAAATGCCGATATGGATGATGAGCCCAAGAAACCATCCAACATCTTACCGGGGGCTGCCAGGCGTTTGTCGGTACTGATTATAAAGAACGCCATGACTCAGTAGGAAAAATTGTCCACCAAGAACTAGCTGACAAACTGGGACTTCTCCATACCTACCATCTTTCTTTCTATTAATACGTCCCTGACAGAATACTTGAAAATGACAACTACAAGCTATACTGGGACCGCACTGTGCTCACAGACCAAGCAGTGGCACATATTAGGCCGGATCTCATACTAGTTAATAAACTTACCAGGCAAACAACACTTATTGATGTGGTGATACCCAACACCAATAAATTACGTGTTAAATACAACGAAAAGATCGCAAAGTACAGATATCTAGAAATACAAATCAGGAGGCAATGGAGAATGGAAAGTACCCAGACAGTATCTATTATTCTATCTTCTACTGGTGTTATTACGTTAAACTGAGTCTAAATGAACATCTCTATAAGGCCATGCAGAAAGCTGTACTCCTCGCGACGTCCGGATGTGTACGAAAATTTTTGAGAGATACTCCAGCATACCAAGTCACCTAGGGCTCGATAACACGGAAAGAGTCTGGGATAAGTGAATTTTCCCCTTAGAGGTAGTGTGAGCCGTAACCCTTATACATGCTGGATGGTTCATATAACAATTGACGCATTTTGGTGGAAATTCGGATTAAAAGTACATTTAGTTTATTTATTTAAGGTGATGAATTTTAGCCTCTACATACGCCACTGTCTGAACGAAGTCCACAAGCAGTCGTATTAATGATTACTTGATATCAATGTCACGAATCAAGTTTTCAAAGATTGTAAAACGCTTAAAACTATTTCGTAGATGGTTATTATTATTCGGATAATATACAATAATTGTTTTCCTACTTCTAGTAGTTTTTTGCTTGTTTTTGTAACATTATAATTTCGATTGAACAGCCATCCAGACTAACCACGAAACACGCTTTTTAATGACAAGGTGAAGGATTGATGAATTAGATACAACAGATGAGATGTTTTTATTCATGTAGCTGTCTTGTTTACATATCATTTGCTTATAATTACATAAATTATAGTTTTTGTCTGCGCTTTTTATGTGTTAACCAGACTTTTGCAAACTTTAAAAAAAATACCTGATGTAAATTATGGTGACACAACGATGCGTTGGAATAAGTGTTACCCTTCTCCATCCACTTATCTGTTTTTAGAAATTTTTGTCACTCGAAAGAATTTATCAAATAAGCTGGAAACGCTGTAAAATGTCAAAAATCAATATGTATGTAAATGCTTTTATTAACAACAAATCAATAAAAATTTTAATAGATTCGTAATCGGAAATTTTTTTAATTAATAATACACTACAAGCCATTTTTAGGGGGTCATTTAAGCTAAAGTTTATTCGTTTACCAAATTCCCATCAGTAAACATGAGCACGTGTTGATATTCGCCGTCTCATTCGTCAAAAGCCTATTAAATTTAATTTATTACCTTAAGCGAGACAGATTCTCATGTTACAGACCCCAGATTGCGAGCATTTTAAATTCAAATTGTATCGTGTTGATTTTTAAGTTAATATATTGTGGTATATTTATGTTATAGTTATTGTTAAGTTATTTACTGGTCGTGTTATTTTTTAGAGTTTAGTTTAATTGTGATATAATGATTAAATTTCAAGAAATTCTTACACTAACAGTTTCAAAAGTAAATATTTTTAAAAATCATATGATACATAGGTCGTACATCAGTACGACCCTGTTTGGCTTACACGTGGTTCTATTGACGATTGGGAATTTGTAGAATGAATAGGGTTTAACATGAATCACATAAAAATCAATTCTACAAGACCTTTGTTAACAACAATTTTAGCAACTGTGCCGCCAATTCTTATCGGTACTCAAGGCACGGGGGTTCAAATCAAAGGTTGCTCCTAAAGCCGGAATCAGACAGCTCGTAGAATCGCACTCTTCTCTGGTTTATATTGGCAAAGATAAACAGAAAATCGATATTAACGATCAGAAAAGAGACAACGGTTGGCACCTCACGTTACAGTCTATTTATCTAATTAGCCTTCTTCGGTCCATCTTTGGACATAGGCCTTCCCAATCCTTTTCCATTCTCCTCTGTCTGTCGCTACAGTCATCCACCTAGAGCCCACGTGCTTTTTGATATCATCTGCCCATCTCATTTGGGGCCTTCCTCTGCTTCATTTCAATTTTGCAACTTCTTGTCTAACATCCCTCACTTTGTTTTCTCTCTTATCCACTCGTTTCTCTTTTTATCCATTAGTCTTATGTGCAACATTTGTCTTTCCATTGCTCTTTGGGTTTGTATGATTTTGTCCATGTTTGCTGTTGTAAATGTCCACGTTTGGGAACCATAAGTGATTGTATACTTTGGTCTTAAGATGCTGTGGATATCTTCTGTTTTTAAGAATGTAGCTTAGTTTGCCAAATGCCGCCTATGCCAGTCGAACTCGTCTTTTTATCTCTGCTGTTTGGTTTTCTTTGTTAAGTTTTATAGTTTGACCCATATATATTTAATCCTGAACTTGTTCTATTTCATCTTGTCCGATCCTTATTGTGATGTCTTCATCTGTATTTGTTATTTTTATACCTTTTTCTTCTCATTCTAATCTTTTAAAAATATCTTTCAGAGCCTGATTGAAAAGTTTCGATCATATTGTGTCACCCTGTCTCACGCCTCTATTTATTTGTATTGATTTTGTTCCTTCATATACTTTAATTGTTGTTTTGGCTTCCTTATATATTATATTGGCTATTAGTTCCGTATATCTCTGGTCAATTCTGCTGTTAATCAAAGAACTTTTCACTGCCCAATGTTCGACACTGTCGAAAGCCTTTTCGAAATCTATGAACGCTATATATAGAGGAATGTGGTATTCATTTGCTTGTTCTATAAGTATTTTCATACTTAGTAAATGGTCACTTGTGCTGAATCCCTTTCTAAAACCAGCCTGTTCTTTCGACTGGTATGAATTTTGTCGTCAATCTATTGGTTAAAATTTTTGTTAGGAGTTTATACATTACATTGAGGAGTGTTATAGGACGGTAGTTTTTTATATCTGCTTTATCTCCTTTCTTGTGTAGGATAATGGTTACGGATTCCTTCCAGTTGTTTGGGATTCTTTTTTCTTTTAATAACTTGTTAAAAAGGAAATGTAGAGTATTAATTAGCACTTTTTCACCATATTTCAGCATCTCTGCAGTTATTCCATCTTTTCCAGGCGATTTGTTGTTTTTCATTTCTTTCAATGCCTTCTTTATTTCTGATTTCCTTATTTCTGGCTGTAGCTCTGAGTTGACATTTTTTATTTTAGCCTTAAGTTGGTTTTTAATTTCTTCTGGTAGTTTCTTTTTTGTATTATATAATTCTGAGTAGAAATGGTGGATTATTTTTATGATGTCATCTTTAATGATTGTTTTTACTCCGTTTACATCTTTTATTTTGTTTATTTCACACTTACCTAATTTCGGTCTTAAGCATTTCATATTTTTGTTGTTCTGTGTTACTTCTTTTATTTTTATTTCTTTTTTTTTCTCTTACTTTATTTTATCGGTCTGTTTATTGTTTTATTGATTTCTACATATTCTATAGATTTCCTATTGCCTTCTTCGTTCAGCTTCCTTCTTTTATTCATAAGCTTCTTTGTTTCTGTTGATATATAGTTGTTCTTTTTTAGATCCTTTTTTGCTATTTCTTTTCCTGATATAATCATCGTTACTGTAAGTATGTTGTCAATTTTGTCTATATTTTATCATCACTGTCTAATTTTTGGGTAAGTTGTTCTTTTAATAGGTCTTTGTATATATCTTTATATTGCCCTAGTTTGTTTCTATCTACTAGATCTCAGTTTCTAATTATTTTTCTTTTCATTTCATAGTTACCGTCAATACTAATTTTTGCTCTGACCATCCTGTGATCGCTACCTGTTGTGAATCTGTTAAGAACTGTTACATCTTTAATGATATATCGTTTCGTGGACAGTATGTAGTTGATCTCATTTTTTGTGGATCCATTAGGATCCATGTCCATTTTTACGTTACAGTAGAATTAGTAAATATTTGCTTTTAACAAATTAATTCGACCTACTCCAAAATGTCATCGTACCATTTAGACAGTGAGTATTGAGTGTTAAGTCTGTTGTACGCTATCATTGTTGACGGTAAAAATTTTAGAAGTTGCAACACAGTTTCGTTAGACTACTTATTAGTAAAATTACCACGACACTGAAAGTACCTTCCTAACCGCGTCCGAAGCGTTTGACATACCGTGCATCACCTTCCAATTTTTTTTTGAACCGGGCCGATTTACCAATAAACAAGAGGATAACACGTACCGGCCATAAATAGATAGTTTTGACCTATACCACATATCGTAAACAACAAACATTGGAAAGAAAAACTGTATTCCACGTTGTGTTGGTTCCCGTCTTTATATTTTGCCTTTGTCTGTTACGTATTTTCTATTTCTCTTCGACGGTAAAAAACACCACTCCAGTTTCTGTGAGATCACTCCTTTAGATTTCTCTGCCCTGTTCCAGCCGAAATATTTGGCGTAGTAAAAAATTAATCTATATACCGATCCGAAACTTTGTGTATGAATGCCATACTGTGTCAAATTGCCAAATCAAAATGGGGGAAAGGTTTTCCAAAAATAGAACATTTTCCCTGCTCCTATAGTAAAAATGGGGGAAAGGTTTTCCAAAAATAAAAAATTTTCCCTGTTCCTATAGTAGAAGCCGCAGTTAGAATGCAATGTTGGTCTTACGACGCGCAGCGATGCCGCTCATGTCAGCACAGTGGTAGGTGTGTAGTAGTTTGGCAATCCATATCTAAATAGTCCTTATCCTTTGAATTATCTCCTATATTAATTATCACCAGTTCAATATCTTCCTGCAAATTGTCCACCACATATATGTTTTCTTCTACTTTATTGGCGTGGTTCACATAATTATGCAACTGCTCTTTAGATACGCGTTGGTAAGCTTTTTTTATTTTTTTTTAATCGAGGTTGTTTGAAGCCACATACCTTTTCACTTGACTCCACGCCATCTCAATCGGGTTCAGTAGTATGGCAGCAATCTTAAAATCTCGACACCATATTGTTCCACAATTGTTTCAATTTTGTACTTGTCGTACTCGTCTCGTAAGTTTTTAATTAACGTCTTCTTAAACCATTCTTCATACAGATCCCCGTCCATTCCATCGTGGTAATCAGCGAATGAAGAACAAATCGAGTGACGAACAAATTTCGGTTGGAGCTTTCAGTCCAGTAGAGAGCTCTTTTATGAAGGTATCTCGTGGATTCTTGATCGTTGAGTCCCTCAATTCCTTTTTGACTGAAGCACTGACGTTAATCCAAGACTCATCGCTATAAACAAGGTTTACATTATCGTTCTTCCTCAATGGTTTTATTTGTCTCAGGTACTTGTGTCTCCAGGATACGATATCCTTTCTTTTCATCACTATCGAATCTCAACCTCGTTTACCATATTTAAAATCCATGTCATTTAGTAGCCTACGAAATGTGGTTTTTGAAAAAGCTGATAGGCTCATCATTATCCACTCTGTTCTTTATGCTGTCGACGGTTGGTGGTATGTTTTCCAAAAAAAAAATCATATACAATTTTCCTTATTCGAGATTTTACTGCCTCATTGTAAGTATTCTCACGTAAATTGGACTGGAAACTGTTTTTCTTTAGGTTTTTTGTACCGGTTTCAGTTCGCCTTGCTGGGCCTCCTAGCGGATATCTTAAATTTTGCGAACACTCACACCGCACATTTTCGAAACTTTTTCCACAGTAATAGTCAACCTGTTAGTATTTTTTAAGTTCAGATGAAAGTTCAATACATTTAACACCACACGTTTTACTTGCACACTAAAAGTCATATCCTGTTTGAAATTCACGACAGATACTGGCAACAGCTCCATGATCCAAAGATGGATCATGGAGCTTGTAAACACATTCCAAAGAATGTGTTTACAATGAAAGCTATCGACAATGGGTTTTTGATGTATTTTACTTTTTTTATAGTATTTTAAAGTAGCTGCTGCTGACTTAGGAATCAATACGACAACAACTACTGCCCGACGGCTACTGCAACTGCCGTCTACAGTTGCTGTTGCCGTCTGCAGTCGTTGTCGGAATCGTACCTTTAGTAACAACGCCAGGTTTTTTGAAGATGAAGGAAAAAGCATTAATTTAACCAGTGCTTTGGTATGGATGTCCAAACCTTGGAAAAATATTTCGTTAGCTACAATCTACAATTTATAAATGGTTTGGAAAAGCAGCATTTTTGGAAAGTTTAGATAAAGAGGAGGAAATTTGTGAGGAAAACGATATTTCACTAGGTTATCTTATTTATTATTAGGGGTAAGCTTAGAGAGCTATGCATCTATTTATTGCGAGGTTCATAATTTTGGCGTTCAAGAAGCAATGGAGCAGCAATGACAGAACAATTAACAACATTAATAAATAAAATTATAAAACACAATAAAATACCAGAAGAATGGAGAACGAGCGAACTAATTCTACTATGCAAAAAAGGAGGTAAAAAAAACAGCCAGAAAACTATAGAGGTATATATTTGTTAAATACTACGCTAAAACTTACAACTAAAACTTTACAAATGCTAATAAATCAGAGGATAAGTTTAACAGATGAACATCAGGGTTTTCGTAGTGGAAGATCGTGTACAGATGCAATATTCGTTATAAAGTAAATTACTGAGAAATCACTAGAGTATAATAGACTAGCATTTCTGTGTCTGATTGACCTTAAGACAGCGTCTGACAGAGTAAGACTTAAGGATGTAAGTCATCTTCTGTATAATATAGAAGTTCCCCTAAATATTATAAAATCTATTGATAACATCTACCAACACAACAAAATGGAAGCCAGAATCGATGGACAATTTACAAAACCTATTGAAACAGGCAGCGGAATAAGACAAGAGGATTCATTGAGCCCCATGCTCTTCAATTTGATCATGGATAAAATCATCAAAAGCGTTAACAAAGAAAGAGGATACAAAATTGGAACCAAAGGAATCAAAATAGTCTATTACGCAGACGACGCAGTATTGATAGACCAAGATGCAGATACTGGTCTGCAAAGACTGGTCAATAGATTTAACATAAGAGCAAAAGAATTTAATACGACAATCTCATCTCAGAAAACTAAAACAATAATAAGCAGCAAAGAACCAACCAGATGTAAAATAGAAATTGATGGCATCAGTATTGAACAGGTAATGGAAGTAAACTACCTAGTATTTACATTGTCTAGCTATGGAGACCTAGACAAAGTATTGAGAGATCAAGTACAAAAAGCAAATAGACTGGATGCCTTAATAATACGATATGGCGCAACAGACACATTAACACTAAGATGCAGTCAAGAATTTATAAGGCCAGTGTAAGACGAATAATGAAATATGCTCCAGAAACAAGACCCGACATAGCCACCACGCAAAGGCTACTGGAAACGGCAGAGACGAGAGTACTAAGACAAATTACAGGAAATACGCTGAGAGATCGAAAGAGAAGTGAAGACATTAGAAAAAAATGTACCGTACAGTGTATAAATGAATAGACATAAAATTGAAGGAAGAATGGTATAACCATATATATAAGCAGAATGGAGGAGACCTGTGTTAAAATAGCAAGAGATAAGTCACCAATCGGAAGAAAAAGTATCGGACGACCGCACAAAAGATGGAGTGACAATCTTCCATAGAGGTATTAATCCGCCAATGAACAAGAAGAATTGCTTATAAAGAGGAACAAGAAGAAGAAGAAGCAGAAGAAGCAGAAGCAATGAGTGAACTAATTGACAATAAAGACACTGATTTAAATAGTAAGAGTGATCTGGAACAATTTTTTACAAACAAAATTTAAAATTTAAAACAAACATCAAACAATTTAAGTAAAAAATGTAAGAAGATATAAATATAGTTCGTTCAATAATAGTCACCTCGGTATAACGGTCATTTTTGAACAAATATTCGAGACTGGTATTCAGAGGTTATAGTATATAAACTATTTTCAATATAAATTGTCGTTTATTCTCATTAAATATAGTATTTAATGTGTTGTTTTATTCTTAGTACAACTATTATATATAGCATAATATGGAAACACACATGGTATTTATTGATCTTCAAAAAGCATCTGACAGTGTCCCATTAGTCAAGCTATGGCAGGTGCTAGAAGACAATGATGTCATAGATAATATGACGAGTGTAATAAAGATTGGACAAAAAGTGACAAAAAAGATAAAAGTGACCAAAGGACTTCGCCAAGGCTGCTGCAATGCACCTACACTCTTTAAGATTTATTTGGAGGGGGTTTTGGATATTTGGAAAAGAAAATGTGAACCTATGGGTGGTAAAATTGGAGACCATACACTGTACAGCTTGCATTTTGCTGATGCCCAAGTAATACTTGTAGAAGATCAAGATGATATCCACTACATGTTACGAAAAATAGATGAAGAATATACTAAATGGGGCTTATCAATTAATCCATCAAAAACAGAGTACGTAGTAGTGGGAGGTGAAGGAAAGCACTTAGAACTAGGAAGCAAACAAATTCAAAATACTGATAGCTACAAGAAATAGCTACTAGAATTGGTCAAGGAAATTCAGCAATACGTCAACTGAATAGTATACTTTGGAATAACCACATCACCCGAAACAAAAAAATTAGGATATACAAAAGTATCATAGAAAGCATTGCTACATATGGTTCAGAGCTTTGGATAATAAATAAAAATGACGCATCCAAAATAAAAGCAATGGAAATGAATTATTGTAGAAGATGTTGCCAACTCACTAGAAGAGATAGAGATCCCCACCAACCGCAGGAAAAAGGGAAGACCAAGAAGATCGTGGAGACAAGAAGTAAAAGGTGGAATGGAAGATAGGGGTCTACAAGTAGATGACTGGAACGAGTAGATGACTACATGCAAGCGTTGGAAGCTAGGTTGCGAGAAACGGCGGCAGCTGTAATAAACTCGTTATATATATATATACAACTGTTTTTTGGACGTTTTAGGATCTTCCAGGGCATTTTGATCAAACGTAATAAAGAAATATTATTTGCTCTGCGCATGATCAGGCCGTCCGAGAGGTTTGTATATTCGTTAACATCACAGTTGACCTTCTAATCTATCTGCGAATTCAAATTGCCTAAAAATTTAATTGTCCACAATTATTATTTTGCAAAAAAAGATTAATATTATTTTAATCACTTCGGTGCAGACTAATTTTTTCAACATTTATGTACATGCATTTTTGATTTAAATATAGATAAGTGTATCCTTGAAAATATAAAACAGTGGGAACCGTTTTTAAAATATGAAGATTATTCAAATAATTAGTAACAACAACATCTATACACTAATTGGCAAAGAAACTATTTACCAGTATACAATTATATTTAAAACAAAGTAAAAAATCTAACAAAAAAGATAATTAGCGAAGCAAAGGAAATCGTTTCTGTTTACAAATATATCTTGTGTATCTAAGATAAAACAATTTCCGGAAACTAATACATGAAAAAACGTATACGTTTTTTTAGCAGACAGGAGGTTACTTTTCTTCCAGGATCTCTTATTATTCTAGGATCCAGGGGGAGGGGTTAAGTATGTAATTTTATGTCACGTTTATTTGTCTGCTATAGAACAGGAAAATGTATTAAACAACTGCTTCGAAAAAGTTTTATCGCTTAAATTCCTACAAAAATTGCAGAATTTTTAAAAACTCCCTAATGACATCAATTAAAACGGGCATAGTTTCAGTAGAACCTCGGCAACTTTACTTGAAAATTCTGGAGCAGATACTCTTGCTTTAAAGCAACACGGAGGTTGGAAGTCTACGAATATCAGTGAAGGGTGCGTAGAGCAATCTGTGGCAAAAAGCGAAAAATTTCGGACCAAATCATGTGTCACTGAAGAGATATTACCACCATAATTAGGCGTAATCGTCTGCAGTGAGCAGGATAAGCCGGAGCCACAGAATCGAACATCGATCCGTGCTGCAATCTAGAAAACCCAATCAAAAGACAGAGTAAAATTGCGCAGAAAGCTTGAGAAGGTTGAGGTCCTTTACGAGATGTAACACCGTAATGATGATGATGTGAAAGGTTGGTAAATACGTAAAGAGATAACTCTAAAATCCAAGCTAGCGACATTTCTTAGAAGAGTAACAGACATTAACTACAAAACTCGCGACAATTAACAAAACAGTGAAGAACAATACACAAAACGCTCCCTCTTCATAGTGGCTATCAATGATATTCTCAAAAATCTAAAATCGCCTATAAAGGCACGAGTCTACGCGGATGATCTTGTTTTTTGCAAAGGTAAAAATATACAAAATATATTTTGTCGCACAAAAAACTTTATACATCACTTAGAACTTTGGTCACAAAAAATAGGTTTCTGTTTTTCTACTGAAAAAACTTGTTTCATCTTGTTTTCTAAGAAAAATATCACATGCACCCCAACCTAAGATTATGTGATGAGAACCTAAAACGTGTAACTTCAATAAAGTTCTTGGGCATGACATTCGAAGAAACTCTAATCTGGAAACTTCATATAACAAATTTGATCTTATCTTGTCATAACAAATTAAATCTTTTAAAAACTCTGGCCGATAAAGAATGGGTTGCGGATCGCCAAACACTTTTGGTGTTATACACAACATTAATCAGATCAAAATTAAATTATGAATCTACTGTGTATTCTAGAGCCACTAAGACACTGCTAAAAAAATTTGACAGTCTTCACAATCTCTCTTTACGTATAATATCGGGAGCTTTTTGCACAACACCAATCAAAAGTATTTATTGCGAAATTAGTGAATCGTCTCTAGAAGACAGAAGACTTTATTTAAGTGTAGCATACGCTGCAAAAATTAGGTCTTACTTAAAAAACCCTACTAGTCAAAATTATTTTACAGAAAAGTTCCCAAATCCCTTCATAAATAAGCCAAGAATGGCCAAACCCTTCTACGCAAAGATTAGAAGCTACTTTAATCAATTAAACTACACGTTCCAAGAATGCTTTCTCTCCCAATCATCGTCAATTCCTCCATGGCAAATAAAGAACTCTCAGTGCCTAACCACAGACTCTCTAAGTTATGTACAGCCAATGCGCTATGTCTACCCAACTAATCCATTGGTCATTAAAATAAAACAAGAAGTTCATACCGCTCAACTGAATGGAAAAAATATTATATTCTTCTGGATACCGTATTAGAATTCAAGGAAATGGAGAGGAAGACACCGCTGCAAGAGAAGCTGCAATTAGCGATAGTGCGCAGTGTACTGAATCATTTACGAGTGCGGACGTAAAAGCGGTGGTCAAATGTAAAGTGCGATATATGTTATATGTGGGAAGAAGAGTGGAAAATGTCATCGGTCAAGATACGCGATAGTAAAAAATCGATAAAACCCTAGCTCAAACAAGAACCAATATGTGACAACTGTAAAGAAAAGTTAAATTAAAGAAAAATAAGTTAAATAAGTTAAAGAAAAATATCAAACATATATTAGAGAAATATCAAGCATTAATGCCAAAGCGCATGTTGTACAAAATGCCCAACAAACTAAGTGATAATTTGTTCGCTACTATTGTTTCGCTAATAGCCAATTTGGCTAATGCCATTTTTGTTAATAAAAAAAAATACACAAAACGGTACAATGATAAAATTTTATAGAGCAACATATCTATTTAGAAAACTGAAGGGCATTTCAAGATTTCATAAACAGAAACGAACTAACGTAATCCAAAATCTAAATATCTGCTCTATCACTAATATAAGAATATAAAAAAATACAGAACAAAATGGAAACGACATGTAAACATAATGGTTGAAAATCAGCTTACTAAACTAATACTAAATTACATATAAATCAAATAGAAAAAGAAATATAGCACTAGAAAAAATAAAGCAAACGATGATACCGAAATAGATAACAAAAGCCTACACCCTGGACTGAAAAAAAAAAGAAATGAGTACACGAAATAAGTAAATAATAAACTCAAGAAACCGTCAAAAAACAATCAAAATTGGGATTTTACAACATTTAACCCTCGGTTAGTGTTTTGGGGTATACCATGCCCCAGGTACTCCTTTTATTACTATAAAATCAAGAGTAGATGAAATAGCGCTTTCTAGCGCCTAGTATCTATAGTTTATACATGTTTTCTAGTAATGACCTTGTTGCCAACTGTCCATATCATTTCAGTTTTAATTAGCAGTTGGTCAAAGACGGTTGGGGTGTGTGATACCCCGGTACACTACTGTTGTAACTTATCTTTTTTTTTATAGAGGTAAAATTACATGATATTTTTGATATTTTTTTGAGATTTACTATCATTTTTATTTTTGTTTTAGCGATACTGAATTATACGATAAATATGTCTTACGAACAAGAGCAGGAAAGGTTAAAACGTTTATTGGCGGAGTTTGGCACTATTTCTGACGAGGAGAAATCGTTTATTGATAGTGAATCTGAGGAAGAATAAACCGCATTAGAAGGTCAAAAGGCAATCATATTCGAAGAACAGGCTCAAGAAAAGACAGCACATAAAAGCGAGGATTCTGAAGAAGTGGAAACTGAAGAAGAAAGTGAATTTTCAAGCGGTTCAAAAAGTGGTACTGACAATATTGTTAAGAGATACTTTTTAGATAAAGACAAATCAAAGTGGTTTAAGCTTCCAAAGAACAAAAAGTGAGAACAAGTTCTTCTTCTTCTTCTTTTTATTTTTATGTAGACATGACTCTGTCTGTCTTTCAATGTGCCTCCAGTAAGTTGTCGTTCCATTGTTTTCGTGGTCTTCCTATTGGGGAACCGTCTCTTGCCGACTTTACTACTCTATTTGTTGCCATTCGGCTTATACGATCGTTCCAATCTACTCTTCAATTTCTAACCCTAACCAAGTTCTTGATGTTTTCCACCTTGCATCTACGTCGTATATTTGTACTTCTAGCTCTGTCCCATGGTGTCTTAACATCAATTTTTCTAATTGTTTTCGTATCTGCTGCTTCTAACATCCTTTTTGTCCTCTCTGTGTCAGGTCGTGTTTCTGCCTCGTACGTCATTATTGGTCTGATGACTGTTTTGTAAATTGAACAATGTCGGACAATATAATTACATATTTACCTGGTGTAAGAGGAATAGCACGAGAAAAGCAGAGTGTTCTTGATTGTTGGTTGTTATTATTTACAGAAGAAATATTAGATGACAATCATGACAAACATGAGTAAGAGAGGCCTAAACGATGGAGAATGGAACAACAGAGAGAGATGGAAACGATTGAGCGAGAGAAGGCAGTGAATACTGTAGAATTCCTAAATATATATATATATATATATATATATATATATATATATATATATATATATATATATATATATATATATATATATATATACAGTGCTAGTCAAAAGTCCGTTCCCCCCCTCGTATCTTTTGAACGGTTATTGTTATAATAGTGAAATTTGGAGGGAGGTAATAAACAGATGTAGGCTTTTCAACTAGTCATGACAGGTGACGTAATAGTGACAGATGACGTTACAGCGCTACTGTGACAGATTATTTTAAATGGGACCTTATGGCAAGTGATACCTCGTTTGAAAGGTATTGAAAATATCTATTCAGTCATAATAATTTTGTTTGAGTTTAAGCTCATTTTGATAAATAAATTAAATAAATACTAAAATTGTAGTTTCGCATTTAATTAATAAATTTTAAAACCTCCGCCACTGGTTACTTGTTAAAAAGTTGACATTTTTCAATTCATTGAATCATTCATCAACTTTTTTGACAATTAGCTAGAGGCGAACGTTAGAATATTCATTCTAACTATCTAATTTTGCAATCATTCTAATTTTGTTTGGATTTAAGATGATTTTGACGAATAAATAAAGAAAATAAACATTAAAATTCTGGTTTGACATTTAATTAATAAAAATTCTAACGTCCACCTTTGGTTATTTGTCAAAAAATTTGACGTTTGTCAATTCTCTAGTCGTTTTTAGTTTGCAAAAGCGTTTATAGCTCAATATTTAGTTTCTTTTTCTATTTAGTTTAGTCAATTCTCTAGTTACTTTTAGTTTGCAAACGCGTTTATACCTGAATATTTAGTTTTTGTTTCTGCCTAGTTTAGCCAATTCAAGTTTAGTCAAGTTGTTTTTAGTTAGTTGTTCTTAGTTAATATTTAGTTTAATTATTGTTTAACGAGACGTTTAAATTTTTACCAAGGCAGAATGGTACGAACTGTAGCCGAAAAAGTAGCAGCTGTGTTAATAATTGGTGAATGTAGAAATAATTTCCATGCAGCGGAACGTCTTTTTAATTAGAGTTATTTCGATCGCCCTACATCGAGAGCTTATTTGAGGAGCTTCTTCGGAAGTTTAAACAAACAGGTAGTGTTCAAGATGTCAAACGATCTGGTCGACCAACAGGTAGTGATGATAAAAAAATTGACATAATTTCAGAAATGGTAGTGAGACCTTCTTCTTCTACAGCCCAAGTTGCATCTATCTATGAAATCATTCAAAATACAGTACACCGAGTGTTGGCTGAAAACAAATTTCATCTATACAAATTAAAAATTGTGCACCAACTTTCAGATGATGACCCCGACCGAAGACTAGAATTCTGTGAAAATATGTTCAATAAAATTAACCAACAGCCCAATTACATAAATACAATTTGTTTTAGTGACGAAAGTACTTTTTCTCTCAATGGAAATGTGAGGCATTGGAGTGACACAAATCCTAACGTCTTTCGTGAAACACATACTCAATTTCCAAAAAAATAAATGTTTGGGCAGATATTTTGGGAAACTACATAGTTGGGCCTGTTTTTCTCAATACTAACTTAACCGGTGAAGTGTATCTGGAGATGTTACAAAATGCAATTGAACCATTAATACTTAAAATTCTGAAGGATAATCCAGATGAATTCGGCAACTTGGAAATAACGTTTCAACAAGATGGTGCTCCTGCACACCATTATGGTGCAGTAAGACGTTACCTAGATGAGGAATATCGTGGTAGATGGATTGGATTTCAGACGAGGTACGATAGAATGGCCAGCTCGGTCACCGGACCTCACGCCATTAGATTTTTTTCTGTGGGGATACTTCAAATCTAAAGTTTACGCTACAGCAACCGACAATATTGACATTTTGAAACAACGAATTGTTGAAGAATGTAGGGCAATTTCCCCCGACACATTTGAACCAGTACGGCAAGAGTGTAGAAATAGGATGCGTTACTGTCAGGAAGTAGATGTAGCACATTTTGAACACTTACTATAAGAACTGTTTGTTAAATATTTATCAATTAAATGAGAAGCTACAATTTTAGTATTTATTTAATTTATTCATCAAAATGAGAGCTTAAACTCAAACAAAATTATTATGACTGAATAGGTATTTTCAATACCTTTCAAACGAGGTATCACTTGCCATAAGGTCCCATTTAAAATTATCTGTCACAGTGGCG
Organism: Diabrotica undecimpunctata; assembly: GCF_040954645.1. NCBI lineage: Eukaryota > Metazoa > Arthropoda > Insecta > Coleoptera > Chrysomelidae > Diabrotica > Diabrotica undecimpunctata. The sequence goes on from NC_092803.1 coordinate 5,135,508, forward strand.
CTGTAACGTCATCTGTCACTATTACGTCACCTGTCATGACTATTTGAGAAGCCTACGTCTGTTTATTACCTCCCTCCAAATTTCATTATTATAACAATAACCGTTCAAAAGATACGAGGGGGGGAACGGACTTTTGACTGTATATATATATATATATATATATATATATATATATATATATATATATATTAGATGACAATATTGACCACACAAATGTAAAATTTGCCACGGTACGATTCACGACATCAGTATTTAGTCAAAGAGACTGACAAAAAAGAAATCAAAGCTGTTATAGGCCTGCTCTCTTTGACGGGACTTTAGTCAAACCGACAAAATATTTCAGATCTTTGGAATACTGGTGGTAGCGCTATTGATCTAATTCGAACAACAATGTCACAACAAAAGATATTCCATTTTGCTGCAATGTTTGCGATTCGACAGTGTGAAAAATAGATCTGTGCAGAAGGACCTTTCCGACAAAGTAACAATCCGCAAAACGTTTGATTGGGCCATTTTCTGGTACTAAACGTAATATTACTTTCGATAACCGGTTTACCAGTTATCCACTCATGTTCCATCAACTTCAGACTCATCATCTTACATCGGTTGAGACAGTTAGAAAGAATAAAAGGCAATTACCAACAGCACTTCTGAACACACGAGAAAGAGAAATTCGCAGTTTAAAATTTGCTCTCAGAAAAGATATAACGGCTGTCTCATATGTGCCAAAAAAAGTCAACAAAGGTAATCCTCTTTTCTACATTGCATTATTATGATACTATAATCAAAGAAACTGGTGAAAAGCAATTACCTGAAATTATCGACTTTTACAATTTAACCAAAGGCGACACATTGGATGAGTTTTCTGCTAATTACAGCGTATGAAGAAATGGTCGTCGTTGGGCTTTGACACTATTTTTTGCTTTTTTGAATGCAGCTGGAGTGAATGCTCATGTTTTATATAAAACAAATACAAAAAAACTTTAATTTAAAGAGACGAATTTTTTTTAATGATCTGGGTATGCAACTGATTTCTGAGTTTCAAAACCAACGAAGACACAACCCTTCCTTGTGTTGACTCCTTGCTAATTAGCAACCAGAGGTACATTAATTGGGATCTAAGCGAGGTAGGAGAAGCAGTAGATGTTCTATTTGTCCAAGAAATAAAGATAGGAAGACTTTTAACATATGCATGGAATGTGATACTCCAATTTATTTGGAACACGCAATAATGATGTCTGTTCAAATTGAGACAATTTTCATGAGTCAGAATCATAAATAAGTAAAAAACCAAGATTATAGTTATTTATTGTATAAGACGATAAAATTGTACTTGATCTTCGAGAGGGTTTTTTAGCGTCGAGACGTCAGTCGAGACGCTAATTATGCTCGAGAAGATAATGCGATTTTATCGTCGTGTGCAATACTACATTTTTTTCTATAGCAAGACTTCAAGTTCAGGTGAAAAATAGAATTTCAAAGAAAATTGTAACTTTTAGCACAAAAATCGCCATTGTGTTGCTCCGTTGCTATGGATATGAATTACTCTGTAAACAAGTGTTAAACAAATGTTACGTTTTGGTTTTTGCGGAGAATATTGTTGCCTTTTGTGTACAAAGAGAATAAATACGAAATGGACGGAAAAGAACTGACACAAGAAAAGGAAAACCTGCCATCAGATGTAGAAAATGCAACGTTGGAAGCAGAAAGTTTATTGTTGTCACAAAAATCTAGGATGATGTATAAGAAAGAATACCAGTCTTTTAAAAAGTGGAAAAGCATTAAGAATATCAATGGCGTGAGTGAATAAATACTTCTGGTGTATTTTTCTAAAAAGTCGAAGAAAGCGATGCCATCGTCATTATGGTCGTATTATTCGATGCTGAAGCGTACGTTGTTGATGAATGAAAATTGTGACATTTCTAAATTCAGCAAGTTAACCACCTTACTAAAAAAGCTGAGTGGAGAATACAAAGCTAAAAAGTCCAAAATCCTCAGAGTCAGATGACATTATTAAATTTCTGACAGAAGCTCCTGATGACGTTTATTTGTTGATGAAGGTTATTGCTATTTTTGGTGTGCATGGAGCGACTAGGTGCGATGAATTGTACAAGTTAGAAGTGTTTAACGTGGACGACAGAAAATCCGTGATAATCGTTTCATTATCAGATACTAAAACCAAGCAGGAAAGGTAGTTTTGTATTACTGACAAGAAAAGTGGACTGAGTTTCTTGGAAATTGTGAGAAAGTATGCCTTGCGCCCCAAAAACGTACCTCACAGTAAGTTTTTTGTAAATTACCGACAGCAAAAGTGCACTACTCAACCGATGGGGATTAACACTATATATAATATCCCCAAGAAGATTGCGCAGATTTTTTGAAACTTGTTTGTTTGTTTCCGTCGTTCTTCAGCTACTATGTTCGCAAATTCTGGAGCTGATCTAGTAAAAGTCAAACGTTTAGGTGAATGGAAATCGTCATCTGTTGCAGAATCTTACATTGAAGAGTCAATAAGCAATAAGATTGCTGTATCCAAATGTATACTGGGCGGACCAGAAAATCAATCCAGTACCTCGAATCAAGTGTTTAAGCAAACGAGTACAAGTTGTGATGCTCCAAAAATAGATATTTCTAATAATGTTAATTGTAAAATTTCAGTTGTTTCTAATCCTTAATGTGTTTGAATTTGTAAATTTTATTGAATAAAAAAACGTTAAAACATTTTATCTACTCTTGCTGTTAAAGTGTCACTTTATCTACCCTTGCGGTTAAAGTGATACTTTATCTACTCAAAACAATTGTTATAGTAACACTTTAACATTAGCTATGAAAAAAACCATTTTTAATGATTCAGTTTAAAAAATTTAACTTCCTGCGTTAGTTTAGTTTGGGGAACATACCCCGGAACACTTGTAGTGATAATTTATCTATGCACACTAAAGCAGGGTTAAAAGAACTGGGAACTGGGAACAGATCACCTCATTACCAATAAAGACAAATTTGGTAATACTATTTCATATCCAGCAACAGAAAACTGTAAATTATAAATATAATTACTTCATTCCAATCAAAAAAATTATAACAATCAAGCTTGTTAATATAAAGTTTAATTTTGTACTTGTTTCATGGAAACTCATAAAATATTAAAATAATTAGATTATTACGAATAATTGCAAATGTTGTAATAAAAATTAAATATGAATACAAATTAAAGACCAAGTTAGTGCGTAAACATATCATCATCATTATCATGATGTCTCGACAACATTTGTAGGTTCCAGCCTGCTGTAAGACGTTCTTCTATTCCAAACTATTGCGCACTTTAATTTTCCAGTTGGATATATTCAGATCTTTTTCTAAGTCTTGGGGTCCCCTTCTGCCATCTTCCTATTGGTGTCTATTGAGCTATAAAATTTAGTTAAAAAGTGTTTGGTAGAAGAATATGGGAATAAAGCAGAGACAACGAAACATAATATAAGTAAAAGTGTAGGAAAAAACAAACAAAGAAAGAAATCAATTCTAATCAGGCAATGAAATGTACTTGAAAAGAGGTAAATTTAATAAGAGTGCGAGAGAAGGTAAAAAATATTAGAAAAAAGAAATATATACTTTTTCTCCCGAGAAGGAAGTTTACTTTGTACTCGGTAGCGGAGTTCAGTAATCATTCGAGGGAGGAAAAGGCACTTTACTCCCATGTTATATATATGATTTTTCAACCGCCCCCAAATAACAAGTCATTTTTTCATTTTTAGATAATGTAATAAATATAACTAACTAACAAAATTTATTAGAGACAAAAAACTAACAAGTAGGTACAGTGTAGCTGTATTTTCATAATTGCATCCTCAATATGTTTATTTTGTGGTCGGGCAATTATTTATATTAATGCTAAATTTGCAATTATAAGCAGTGGTTATTTCAAAAGCACTAGAAGTGCGAGCTAGAGCTAAAGTAGTTTTAGTAATATTTGCAGTAACACTTTTATTATACACTTGGTACTTCCCGAATGTACTCATATTTGGCTGATTACAATCTCATCATCATCATCATATAACGGGGGTCCTACGGCGATTGCCGCTTCCCGCATTTCAGCCTCCATCTTTTCCTATCTCTCCAGTCTCCCTCTTCTAAGCATCTAGATTGCATTGTTTTTGTAATTTCTCTTCTCCAGGAATTTGGTGGTCTTCCCCTTTTCCTTCTTTCTGGCGGAACATACATTAAGGCTTTCTTTGGCCACCGCTCCTCCTTCATTCTCATCACGTGACCATACCATTGTAATTGCCTTCCTTGTATTCTATCTGAAAGAGTATCTCTAATTCCTGTACGGTTTCGTATTTCCTCATTCCTGATTCTTTCCATTCTCGATACTCGACATGACCTTCTAAGATAATCCATTTCCACAACGTCTACTTTACCTCGTTCATTCTCATCGTCCAACATTCGGCACCATATGTGGTAATTGGTTCTACAATTGCTCTGTATACGCGAAGTTTGGTATTTAGAAGTAGATTACAATCTACTACTTTAATTTCATCGACTCTTATAATTTGGTCTAGTCTAATATACCCTTCATCGATTTTTGTAGACTTCCAATCTCCGTGTTGCTTTAAAGCACGAACATCTGCTATAGAATTTGCAAGTAAACTTGCCAAAGTTCTTCTGAAACTATGCCCAGTATAATTTATGGCATTAGGCAGTTTTAAAAATTCTGCAAATAGAATTTGTTCCAACCAATTGTTTGATACATTTTCCTGTTCTATAGCAAACAAATAAACGTGACTGATCCATTTTAGGACGTAAGATATATTTTTCATTTCATTGATTACAAACGTTCTCTGCATATTTGTTTTAGTATTTGGTATATTTACTATTAAAATTAAACCTTTATCTTCAACATTTGTAGTGAACATTTTAACGAGCTTGTCACACTTCCCACCTACATTCTCCTGAAATTCCGAAAATGAGGAGAACCTACAAAACAAAGAAAAAAGAATTAAAAAATATTTGGCGACGCTGGGATTCAAACTTGCACCTACAACGTAATATTTAACAATAAGCGGCGCATCAACTTGTTGAGCTACCAGGACCCATATTGGCAACTTTGCGGAATTATGAATATAGCCCATACAATATTTGCCGTTATTTTTGACGTGACAACGTCTTAAATTAGGTTGTGGCTCGGAGTCATTTAAGAAAAAGTGTAACGCCCGCTCACGTCTGTTACAGTGAGTCGCCGAACGAGAGAGAGGCCCGCCGGACCGGCGAATGCCTTGCGTCTCTCTCCCACTCAAACATGATCGGTCCGCTGCGCGCGGCACTAGAGAATTAGGCGCGTTGAATCGCTAAAGTTGAAAATCGTTGAAAGTATCGTCAGCTGTGTCTGTAGTGAAAATGTGGAGTGCTTAGATTCGTCATTTACAACAACTACAACAATAAAGGTAAATAATTGTACACTAATATTTCATTATCGTAAACTATGATTGATTGATTAATTGTTAGATTGACACAAAAGTTGAGAAACTGAGTTTATAGGTTATGTCATACTATTGACAAATGTTGATAGTGTTAAGTAAATTATTAGTTTAAATCACTCTGTAATCAATCGTAATTCAGTCGATTGAGAAGAAACAGCGCGTATTGCTAGTCAAACATTTAAAATAACAAATTATAACTTCTAACCTGTCAAAACAGGGCGACCAAACAAACGAACTAAACCGACCAATCACCACGCGCGGAGTTAGAATTTAACTGTGTTTAGCAAGAATTTCAAATTCCAATTTTAGTAAATGTTTTAATTTTCAACTTTACCATTTACATTTACAAATTTTAATTAACTTCAAATTTATTTAGCAAAAATTTGAACCTTCGATCTGAATAAGTGTTTTGATTTTCAAATTGATTCTTTAAAATTAAAAATATTAAAATATATATAATCAGAAGTGAACGTCACATAACATTATCTGTACTTATTATTATTTAATATGTAGGCAAATACATGTGACCATACTTGGTAGACACAATTGGAAATAGTAATTTTTTATAACTGAAAAAAATAAATATATAAAATACTGGTAGCAAACAATAACTTCAATGATCGATATCTCCGCAACTAATTGATATATCGAAAAAATTTTCAAATAAATTTTGTAGAAAATAATAAGATCAATAATATAATATAAAATAAATAATATATAAAATAATATATAAAAATATAATATATAAAATATAAATAATATATAAAATACCTAATAAATCGGTAATGCAATTCTTATTTTCATTCAATTCCTTGTTCCTATTGTGCAATTTAATAATATTCATATCAATAAATATTCTACCGAGAAAAAGACGTTGTCACGTAAAATCTTCGCCCGTAAAACCGACTTTACAGGCAACCGATTTTTTTTTAATACAATTTAATTCTTGGCAATATCTTACCTTCATTAATAAATCGGGGGCATCTAGTAAAAAATTATTTACTTCCTCTCTGGAGAAGGTTTTTGCCTTATTAGTTTTATGTCCCTGGTTTTGTCTCTTCAAGAAAGCAATTGATTTTGGGTATTTAATATTGACATTTTCTTTTATTTCAAGCATGGTACCTAGCATCGAATATTTGGACCACAGTATATAGAGGCTTTTAATGTATTTACTAATATCGAAAAATACACCAAACTAACATATTCTGAGTAAGTACGAATATGCTTTTCTTCGGCCTATTGCTTAAAATGTAAATACCGTTTTTCTTACTTTTCTTTGAATTTTTAGAGTAATAGAGATTGTACTATTACATTTACTTCCAAAATATGTTCTAAAATATCTGGTGGTGTATTATGTGTATTACACATTCAAATTCGCTTAATCACTCATTTTTAAATATTATTGTGTATTCTGTATGTATATATCATTTGTTCACACTTTGAAACTGCTAATCTGTCAATCGAACATAGCATGCTATAAAGTTTAAAATCATAAATTCGAAAACTGGATAAATCTACGAATTGAAGTCAAATTATTAATTTAAAAATACAGGGTGTTCTATAAATAAACATATAAGTATAGGGTCAATAAAGTACGACTTTGTTCCCTACAATGAGGCCAGGAAATGTATACTTTGGGTAGAGGTAGGTGGAAAAATCTTGTACACGCGTCAAAAATACTTCCACCTTCCACTTTTCCAACTTTAGTTTTTCATAAGCGTGTACAAAAGCATATCAGTCTTTTCATTTGTATATTATATTGCCACTATTTTATATTTCTTAATAACTTCAAGTTGTTTGACTTGCATAAAAGTATAAAAAGGCAAAATGGATGTTAATGGATGGAAAAAAATAAAAAAATGAAAAAGGAAAAGGCTTTCACTTTTACTTTAATATCCATATTTTATGGGTTACCTTCGTCCATTTAATCTATTCTTCTTTATATTCAATTCTGCTTGTTCATTTGCGTTTTTAATACCTTTTTTGCATTTAATACCTCTATAGAAGGTTGACACTCCATCTTTTGCGCAGTGGTCTGATACTTCTTCTGTCTATTGGTGACATTTCTTGCTATTTTGACGACACGGGTCTTCCACATTCTGCTAATGTGGTTATTCCAGACTTTTTTGCTATTTTGTGTTTATTCATTTATACACTGTACGTTATATTTTCTTTTAATGTCTTCATTTTTGGCGTCCATGTTGCTGATTATATGAAATCACTGGAGGAGGAAGATCCAGAAGCGTTCAAGAGGCAATTCAGTCAGTACATGTTGGGAATTAATGCTGACCAGGTTGAAAATATGTACAAGAATGCCCATGCTGCCATTCGTGCAAATCCAGAATTAGAAAAGAAGGCAGAAAAGGCTCCTGCACCAGCGAAGAGATGGAACCGTAGGAAGCTTACTTTGCTGAACGCAAGGACCGTGTTACACAGAAAAAGAAGTCCTACATTGCCAAACTCCAAGATGAAGAATCTTAAAATGTTGTTAAATGTTGATATTAGAAGGAATATATATATATATATATATATATATATATATATATATATATATATATATATATATATATATATATATATATATATATATATATATATATATATATATATATATATATATATATATATATATATATACCCGGTATTTTAGGCGTCACGCCCTTCCGGTAGGGATCTATGGAGGAGTATCACCGAGCCTCAAGCCTTTATCTCATGCCGTACTGCTCCACCATAGGCCGATCAGACACCAGCATATTCTAGTCTAAGCCGCAGATTCATCTAGAATTTTTAAACTGCTGCGTTAGACTTTTTGTTTTTCTGTACACCGAGCTGGGGACCGAACCCACATCCACTGAACCACTCGCAGTGAAGCGAATGAAAAGCCGGCCGCCCAGCCTGACAGTCTTCTGACAGTATAATTCCAAGTTATTTTATTTCCATTACTTGTTCCATACTGATGTCATCTATTGCTATTTTACATCTGCTTGGTTCTTTGCTGATTAATATTGTTTTAGTTTTCTAAGATGAGATTGTAATATTAAATTCTTTGCTCTCATGTTAAATCTGTGAACCGCGATAGTTTTTAGACTTCTTCTTTCACCAAGAACTTCCTTGACCGAGGCTAAGATATTAGATTTAATTTTTGACCAACTTTCTTCGAGTCCATCACTTTCTGTAATATATGTGTTTCTGCTTTTTTCGGTTATTCATTTTTGGAATAGGTATCTTGTGGAATTATCCTGTAAACTTTCGACTTTTATCTTTGTGGTGCGTTCTGGTGTTTTGTTATCACATATATGTGTTTTCATTCGGATTTTGCATAATACCAATTCATGACCGCTTCCTATTTTTATTTAATATATTATAAGATTTCATTATTATTCAATATATATATATATATATATATATATATATATATATATATATATATATATATATATATATATATATATATATATATATATATATATATATATATATTATTAGATAATATCACTTGATCCTGAAGTTTTTTATTGATATGGTCTATGAAAAGAAGAATTACCCTGTATATTATCTATGAGGAAGGAGGATATATAAAGGATTTCGATAATTCTGCATTCAGTAGTTCAAGATCTCGTTCTGTAAAAATAACCAAATAACAATGTGGGCAACCTTGATCACAGTTTCGATCTTCGGGCTAATTGTTGGAAATGATGGAGCGGCTGGTCCCAAACATTTGCGTAAGTTTTGAATTTATATAAAATTGCCTTTTTACCAGAATTTTCTGTTGTCATAGTATTAATAGTATCGTTAAACGATACTGAAGATATTTTTTTATTGTTTGTTTTTTTTTTATTTTTACATTCTTCTTCTTCTTCTTATTTCATTCATACATTAAGCAAATTACTTTTGGTATATATTTGTCGCTATTGATCACTTTAACTTTTTTTACAACCAGTTCTATAATTTTGTCATTGAAAATTTTATTTTGTGTCATAGTCGTTAAATTTTAATTATTTATTCTAGGTATGTACTAATTATTTTTTTTAAATAGTAATATATAGTAAAAACTTCGAAATTGTTTGTCACATTTGCTTTTCTCCTACCTACAATCGTTTTTTCAGTTATTCTTCACGGTAATCTTTTTTTTTTTTTCTTTATCTTTAAGGACTTCTTGTGATGTGATTGGTTATAACTCTATTTTTATAAAAAAAAAACAGAAAAATTGGCAAAAAAAAGGTGGAACTGTAGGCGGTACTGTAGATTAGTGCGGAGTTTTATACTATGTTTTCTGTATTTTTTTAAATTTAAATAATATATTTGAAATGTATATTTATATATATATATATATATATATATATATATATATATATTTGAAACATATTATGTTTTTTATATTTTAAACAAATTCAATAAATTATTATGTTTGCTCCTAACGCCACCTGTTAACGTATTAACATAGCATACGTTATTTACTTATGGCAAAGCTGTCAAATGCAGCCCAAAAATTAATAATAAAATATAAATAAATATCATTTGATAGTCAAATTTATTATAATATAAACTAAATAATATGTTTAAAAATAATAAATAATTAAATAAATAAATTAAATATCTAGGTATAATAATTGATAAACATTTACGATGGAGTAAATAATAAAGTACTTAAATTAGGAGGGTTACTATCAGGATTCAAATTTTTAAAACAATTTTTAGGAATAACTCATTTACGAATTCTTTATTATGCACTTTTGCTATCTCAACTTACCTATGGCCTTTTAGGGTGGGGTGGAATACGAAATAGTTACTTGCATTCTATAAACATAATTCAGAAGTGGCTAATTAGAATTATTTATGGGGAAAATTTAAGATATTCTAGCTAGCTGTTATATAATGAAAGTCAATTTTTAACTGTACCTAAATTATTCTGTTATCAATCCGTTATACATACACATGAAAAAAAGTTAATATTTAACTTTAACAATCATGCCCATCTCTTATTTTCTTTTATGATCGACCGCACCCTTCTTTTCATTAGATAAAATTTTTCTATTTCACCTTCTTCTAGCGCATCCTGTTCATTGTTTAGAGTTATTTCCATTATTAAAGCATCTATTTTTTGTACCTTTTTTTTTAAATCCCCTTGTGTATCATCATTATCTTCATCGTCTTCTAATAAATGATGCAGCCTTTCCATCCTAATTTCCATCTCCTTAATTTTTGTGGAAGACTTGTATGAAGTTTTAATAAATTCCTCTAACGTCTTTTTTCCTTCCTCGTATTTTTTTTTGTACTTACTCGTAATATTTAGATGTAAAATATTTGTCATCTTTTGAACCCTTTTCTTCAATTTCAGTGTTTTCTTCAAAGTCGCTATACAATTCCTCAAGTGTCTGCAACCTTATGTTCAAAGAGTCTCTTTTCCTTTTTTTTTTGTTCAATTTTTTAACATTAGTTAAATTTTAACTATGTTTTGACCTAGTTTCTCTTGTTGAGCATAAATATTTTGCATTTTGTTACGTATATATAAACTTAACTTAAACTCAATTTAAAGTCTCAGCAAAATACAATCTACCTCAACAATCAATGAACTGCAAATTGATTGTAACTAAAGACCAAACCAAAGACGTAACTTTCTGTGTTTATAAAAAATACAAATACGAAATATATGGAATAGGTTAGTCAGGGAAATATTATATATAGAAAATCAAATATTTCATAAGACTCAAATAATTCATAAGACTATCAAATTAAAATATTAGATTTGATTTTTTATGCCTATTTTAAATAGGCATAAAAGAATAAATATTTCAAGAAAGAATTAAAAACAAATTTTAAGCTTACGTTTCTTTAATAATCTTTCTAAATTTATCAAAAAAAAGCACTGCTCTAGTGAGAATAAATATTTAAAAACGTACAGTTGACTTATGTGGCACCTGGTCGAACTGGAAAACGCTGCCTCCCCCTTGGAACTGTAACTGGAACTAGTGAGCTGGGTCTCTGGATGCCGCTAGATTCTTCACCTCCCAACAGCTGGAACACTAGACCCAAGGACTGCTATTCAGGTTCTCTGGTGCTCTCTGGTCTTTTTTTGGTATTATCTCTAAGGGTAGTCTCCTTGGAAGCTTCAATCATTATTACTTTTGATGTTGTTTTGTTGAACATGGACAAATTCGAATTAATAATTCTATTCGAATTTGTCCAAAGGTGATACAATGGACCCGTCTTAGGAGGTCCAAGTGTCTGAAGTGCTCATAAATGGGCTCTGCATCCATGTATCCTAAACATAAAGAAGGCTGTAAAAACACGTTGTTTATCGAATGACTTAGAATGAAGAATTTTTCTCAATAATTATAATTTTAATATTTTCTTACATCATTACCATTAAAAAGATCGATTTAAATCCCACATATTATCCGGTATACATATATATTTTTTAATTAACTAGTTTTGTGAGTCATTTTAAATGACCTTTCAGTTAATGTCTTAAAAAAACATGAAAAATTATCGAAAACTGCAGATGATTTACATTATTTGCAAGTATAATTAGTTCATAGAACGAGTCTTCCAGTAAAAGTAGGTGATAAAATATTTGTAGCAGTTTCTGATTTAATTATTCTGAAGCTGAATATATACTTTGCTCTGTTGAAAGTGACATTTCAAGCGATTTTTCTGCATTTTGCCTTTTTTTATCTAATAAACGTTTTTACTTTATGACGCATTGGGAGTACCAGTGTTGGTTTTGTAAAATTCAGTCGACCTTTGATTTTCTTTTCAAATTCCATCTTCTATTGAAGGTTGAAACCGTCACTGTTATGTGAAGCTGGTTTTCCGAGAGTCTCAAGTTTTTTTTTAATCTTCTTTTTTAGGGTGCTGTTCAATTAATTAATATTGACGATTACTTCGGTAAATTTTTATTTATTTTCTGCTGTTTATTTTTCCTCCCGATTGCGCGTTTTCTTTTAATATTTTCTGATATTTCAAGTTAGGGAGATTCTGAGATCAATTAAAGGTCACCGCTTTGGCCTTATCACTATTTATTTTCATATTAAATTCTATTGTAGAAAGATTGAGTCCATCGATAAGGCTTTGAAGTTCTATGTCTGAGTGTACAATCGCAATTGTATTTTCTATTGTTCTAATTATTCTATTTCAAATTACTTCGTCTTGTGATCTTATAAATTCTTTATGTTTGGTTTGGTTTTGCAAACTGTTTTCTTCTGAGCTTTTAGTTTGATTTATATCTTGGCTATAAGGGAATTATAATCTGACATCCTCTAGTAAGTTTTGACACTTTTGAATGCTCTGTAGAAACTTTTGTGGACAAAAATATAATCAATCTGGTTCCGAACTATATTGTGATGTCTCTTAGTGATAACTTAGAGTGTGTATTTAAGCGTATCATTTTGTTTTGCTGGCAAAACTCGACCAGCTTATCAATCCCCTTAATTCTATCTCCCAGACTATATTCTCCCACTGCATCTGTCAGTCTTCCTCTATCAATCTTGGCGGTAAAATCGCTCATTATAAGGTTAACTTCATGTTTTTTTTTATTTTGGTGATCAATATTATTTCTAATTCATTTTACATCCTCCTTACTACTTCTGGGTTTGACCCTCTTCATATCCATGATATTCTGATTCTGAGATTCTGATAATTCTTTTGTAGCATAAGAACTCGAAGGCGGTCAATATGTTTAGATCTACTTATTTTAGATAGATTCAATGAGGTGGCTTTTGGCCTATTCCACTACAACCATTTCATATATGTTGTAGTCCTCTAGTCCTAGATTACATTCTCTGGCCTGGCCATTTATAAAAGGTCTGATAACTTCGAGATGAACCATCCATGTAGCTCTTCGCTCATGGCGTTTCTTTGCCTAATGTAAAGAACTGCACATTTGCCAGACTGTTGTACTGACACAAAATGTGCTCTGCTTTTTTTCCTCTTGGTAACAGAATCTGCCTAGATCATCATCTGCCAATCCCATAATTTCAACTGCCTATTCAGCTTACAGTGCTCTGTTAACAGACCTAATATGGATTTATCTGTTTTCTACTTGTTTTATTCCCCACAGTTTCTTTTACCAACTATTTATCATTTAGTGATTTCAGGCAGTTCGCTGTCTTTAAATTAATCTTAAGGTCATATTAGTGACAACATATATAAAGGTGTTTCTGTTTCTGTTTCTGTAAATTATTCTTAATATTTGCCAATACTACTCTATCGTCAGCTTAATGTAAATTATTTAAAATATCCAAACTGATAGGTGAAATGTATCGGAAAACTCTTTTTTTTCTACCAGTCTACTACAGGTAATAAATGAATATTCACAAATAAAAACGATACTTTGTGTCGATTATCAGCTAATGGTCAAAAATATTCTGAAAATAGGCTACAAGGTGCCATCTACAAAACTTGGTAAACAGAAAAATGATGATCTTAGACATGAGCTAAATATCTACTCGATTAACGAAAAATTTAAAGAATACAGAATAAAATTAAAACAACATAAAAAAAGAATTAAATGGATAATTTACTAAAGTAGGAAATTACAAACTCCCAAACGCCCCTTTAGTTTAGGAGTTTATAAATTCCTAATACACAATCCTTACGTTCCTGGTAGAAGATAGATCTACTTCAGGGATGCAACCTTCCCACGTGAGCCATATTAATCTTAAAATCTCATTGTATCTGGACATGGAAATAATAACATTAAAAGAATATACAGAAGGCCTCTTTTAAGATGAAAGACTCAGTCCAACAATATCAGAAGAACCAGACAGCGGACCAATGATAATAACTGAGGAAGTCATTATATGCACCCAAGAATATAAAAAATAGAGAGATTGCTGGTCTGGACGAGATTATTGTTGAACTATTAAAGTTTGTTAAACGAAGACAATATACATGTACTTACTTAACTTTATAATACGGCCTGTAAATAAAAAAATGTTCTTTTTCTCTCTTGCGTTTAAAGGTACGAGTTGCAAGAAAACTTTCTCATTTTTTTAAAAACATTTTTAATGGTTTTGGTCCTTATTCAAATGTTTCTTGTTTGATCGTTGTTGTCTGTTTTTCAAGTCTCCAAATATTTATATATTTCTACTTTATCTTAATTTCATTCCTCTAACTGATCCGTACAAAGGATTTCTCGCAGAAATTCTTTGTACGGTTGAATAATATTTGGAGTTCTTCTACTCTTCTTACAAGGATGACTGTATTACTCGAAAATCTTTGGTTTTATCAACGTCATGATATATTTAAATACAATTTATACTGAAGTCTAAATACTGAAGTAAACAATGCTACCATTAGTTTGTTTTCTTCAGCTTTAATTCGGTACTGATACAAATGCTGCTATATACTGTACCTGTAGAGTAAGGAGGACGAGTTAAGTCTCACAGCACTTAGGCCACAATTGACCCATTGTGCATCCTTTCAGGAAGCTTTCGTCCTTAGCTCATTGTTTATCCTGCCATTTTTAGGATTGTAAACATGTCACCAGGGACATCTCTCTTATGTGGGCGGGTGTGGCCCAGGGCACGCCGAACGCGTACTCTTGTATTAATGATAACTCTAGTGCATTCCCACGTTTTACTCCCTATATTATCTTGTTTTGATTTTGTAAGGTTTATCAAAGACAAACTTTGGTTTGATTAAGTCGCAGCCTGCCTGTAGCAGGGGTAGCACAGCCAGGTCTTCCCGCCAGAAATAAGTTCTCAATTGTCCCATTCACATAAATATGGTTTAGTTTGTTAATCGCTGTTGATGTAGCACTTTTGGTACCCAAACAATAGCTACGTAAGTTAGTATTGCCCTAATGACAACAGTGTAAATCCAGGTGAACACTCTGGGCGAAAGACCCCAGGTGCGTCTGACCGTTCATCGACATTACTCGTAAGTAATATATGCTCTTTTAGCTCTACCATCTAAGTGGGAGTTCCATGTTAACTTTCCGTCAATAATAATACCAAGGTATTTCACCTCGTCAGAAAAGTTGAGACTGTAGGTTGAAATCTTTGGGGGTATTAAGCCCGAGATTCTTCTTTTTCTGGTGAAGAAAAGCAACTCTGCATAGGCTATTGTGTAGAACCCGTTGCTGCCGAGTTGGTTAACCAGGGTGTCTAGAACTATGTTCCAAAGGAGTGGTGATAGCATCCCTCCCTTTGGGCTCCTCAGTTAATTTGCGAATATTCATAGTAAATCAGAATATAAAATATTATAAAAAGATAATGATTGGTTATGTCTACAAAATAGTGTGATTTTAACTAGATATGGTTACTGTGCAAAATTTTTATGGAAAAATAAGTGATAATTGGTACACCCAGTATTTCAAAAAATAGATTAGTATCTTCGTCTACTTCAACTTTTTGCAAAACACAACTTACAATTTCACCCTGTTTTCGTTAAAATCAAGATCAAACAACCAAATTTTTGTTTTAAGCCAATTACTCCAGTTTTAATCGAAGTAACAACGCGTTTAGTGATGTGAGTGTCCTTGTTTATGTATAGGTAGTTTGCCCTGTATTCAAGTTCGTTATTTGACATTATGAATGCAATAAATTTCACTTACTAATCGGTTTATATCTGTATAAATCAAAACCTAATAATATGACCTACACCATAATATTGAGAAGCAATTTTTTTGGAGTTTTAATTTTTTTCAGTCTTTTATAAAAAATGTGTCACATAAATGAAAAAAAAATGTTTATTCGCGTTTGTACATTCATATCAAAATATTTTAAAGATAAAAATTTATAGTTTACACATAACCTAAAAAAACAAAATAAAATAAAATCTAGAATTTTTGATATTTTTTTTATATTTAGACAATTTTTTGACAACAATGAAAGGTCCATGTGAACATAAAGATGGTGATATATATATATATATATATATATATATATATATATATATATATATATATATAATAAAATTTCCGGTTAATGCCTAACTGATAGTGACGAATGGGTGACAGCTGATTTACAAAGTCGGCCAGCTCTGCATACGAATACTACCTCCTATGTCCTCGATGACATCATCGGCAATATATGGCGTATTATGACGACTAAAGACTAATCAGAGCAAACATTGTTCTAGTTCTGAAACTAGAAAGAATCAAATTAATCACAAAACGAACAATCTGAAAGAAAACTTAGATCACTACCAAAGAATAATTAAAGTTACATGACCAAATTGACAGCTTTCAATTAATGGAAATCATCCCTAATAGTGCCAATGAAATCAGAGGCCCACAATAACAACATGAACATAGTAAATTGTCTGACAACACCAAAATAATGCTTACACAAAGAAGGGAAATGACATTAAGTAGCAACATACAAAAAATACAATACACGGAACTTTGTAAGACAATAAGAAGAAGTGTCAAGGAAGACAAGAAAATACAATGAAAGACTAGTAAAAAATGAAATCGAAATTGGGAAAACTATAAGAAAGCAAAAAAGCATTAATTATTGAAAAGAAGCAAATCATTGTTCTAACAAACAAAAACACTAGAATTACAGACAGAAATAAAATAATACAACTCGTGACTAAATTCTACATCGAACTATAAGCCTCTGAAACGCTTAAAGAAGCAATTGTTTATCAAGAAAATGTACCAGAAGTCCTTCCGGAAAAATAGAAGCGACAATTCTACAAATAAAAGCCGGTAAAGCAGCTAGAATAGATAGTATAACAGTTGAACTTCTTAAATATGTTGGCTGGCAAAAAAACCTAGAAAATATTTACGAACTGTCTAAGATCAAGATGCATAACAAATCACTGGAATACAGCAAACATCATTCTCGTTCATAAGAAAGGTAACAAAGAGGATATCAAAAACTACAGACTTATAAGTCTACTACCAATTATATACAAGATATTCACAAAGATCATCAACAACAGATTAACAAATGCATTAGATGCTGCATAGCCAAGAGAACAAATTGGCTTTAGAAATGGATTCAGTACCCTGTATCATACCTATACGCTTCGATAACTAATGAGTAGAGCTAAAGAATATGAAATATTGCTAGCCTTAACCTTCATAGATTTCGAGAAGGCTTTCGATTCTATATATCCCAAGGCAGTAATAGAAGTTTTGACGAACCAATGCATTGAAAAATCGTACATAAAGACTTTAGCAAATATACACAGACAAGCAAGAGCTAAGGTAAAAATTTATGGAAACACTCCAGAATTTCCCACTAACAAAGGCGTCTCACAAGGACACGCAATATCACTAAAGGTCTTCACTGTCTTCTTCTTCTTGATGTGCCTATCCGTTACGAATGTTGGCGATTATCATGCCAATCTTCATCTTATCTGCAACAGCGCTGAAAAGCTGCACAGATGTTGTATTGAACCAGATTCTGAGGTTCTTTAACCAAGATGTTCTTCTTCTTCCTGGACCTCGTTTTCCAAATATTTTTCCTTGCAGGATGGCTTGAAGGAGAGCATATCTGGATTAATTTCGCATAATATGTCCGAAGAACTGTAACTTTCGGGAGTTGATGGTGGTCAGTACCTGTCGGTTCTTATTCATTTTTCTGAGGACCTCCTCATTTGTGACTCGGTCAGTCCACGGGATCTTAAGCATTCTCCGATATAGCCACATCTCAAATCTTCACTGTAGTTCTAGAAAATATATTCATCAAAATGAACTGGCAGAACAAAGGCCTATCAATTGATAGAGAATACCTTAGCTATCTCAGGCTGCATTTGCAGACGACATCGATCTGATTGCTAATAATCCTGCAAAACTACAAGAACTTATAAGCGAGCTAAATGCAGCTAGCAATAAAAACCATACACAACGAGCCAGTAGCTGTCCAAGATGAAATAATAAACAACACTGCACTTAGGACAGTAGACAAGTATGTCTACCTGGGAC
Source organism: Diabrotica undecimpunctata (assembly GCF_040954645.1). Classification (NCBI taxonomy): domain Eukaryota; kingdom Metazoa; phylum Arthropoda; class Insecta; order Coleoptera; family Chrysomelidae; genus Diabrotica; species Diabrotica undecimpunctata. The sequence continues at coordinate 5,153,865 of NC_092803.1, forward strand.
AATTAATCCATAAATATAGCTCCTTACGCCTAGAAATTAATAGAAGGATTTAAACTGTCTTGGGCATCTTTTGGTATAATGCAGTTATATTCAAATCGAAGATGCCACTCTACCTGAAGAAAAAAACATTCGATCAGTGTATACTATCAATCATGACATACGGCTGCAAAACTTGGACACTAAAGAAAGAGATAATAGCGAAACTCAACGTCACTCAAAGGTCGATGAAGTGATCATCTAAGTCTAGGTATAACAAAGAAAGAAAAAAAAATAAAATGGATTAGACAGAAAACCAATGTCACTGATGTAATCCACAAAAATAAATCTCTTTTTAAAATGTCAGTTGGTGGGACATTTATCAAGAACTGACAATAGATGGTCCACTAGAATTACACAGTGGTATCCAAGAGGCGTAAAGAGACCAAGAAGACGTTCTAATTTAGGATGGGATTATGAAAGAGAACAGATCGATACAACATGGTATAAAAAGAAGAATATAAAAGGACAATCTTGGGTACAAATTAATAGAGACTAAGGGAGGCTGCACCATAATCGGTAAAATACGCCGAGAATGATGATAATTTTTCTAAACGTTCATTATTTATGCATATATTTAGTTAATTATATTATTAAATATGAGATGATACGCAATAAAATTAGGCTGAAAATTGGGATTATTTAAGGTAATTTCTACATAAAAAATACTTGTTTGCCAAGGTTGTATATATTGAACTAATACAATTATTAATACCGGTTTTTTTAAACGATTTATTATTATTTAAAAAAAAAGATACAATAACATATTCAACATCTGCCAAGAAATAAAACGATTACAAATAATATAAAAAAGTCTTTAAAGATAATTAACCTTACTGACTTTGAGTGATTTTCAATACTCCTGATTCAAGGTGGGGTGAATGCTCAGTTCAACAGTTTTCTTAATTTTTACACTCAAAATTCTGATTGGAATGACACTACGATCTAATTCTTATTGGTTGGTCATATCTTGGAGCAGTTTGGGTTATTTGAATAATGTAATGAAAGAAACATTTTTTTAAAAATCGTCTATTTCTAATATATAAGTATTTACATTATATATAGTTAATTTAAACATTTCTTACAAATTGTTATTTTTTTGCTGTATTGTGGACATAAACAATTCTTACACAATGTACATTTGATTGATCTTTATTGTCTTTGGATCTAAAACACGCATGACATCTACCTCGTTTGCGTAATTTGTACTCGGGTTGTACTTGTTCCTCCTAATTTGCGTTGGGCTGCTGACTGATATTATCTAATATAAGTTTATTTTTTCAACTGTCTTTCGAGTCAGCCTAGAGCGTTCTAGTTCGTTATCCAATTACAAAAGGAACAGTCCTCTTTTATTGCAGCATTCTGATTTCCAATCTGGGTCCAGCTGGTTCCATAAAAGCAAGGCATTAACTGTCTCAATGTCGATAAAATTCATAAACTGCTAGCTATCCATTGAATGGCCAGCTGTTGATGGTCTGTTACAGTTGTATTCTGCAACAATCTTATCTAGAGTATCAACTGCCTCATTGTGGTATTGTAGTGGGAAATTATTCTCGGTATTTTTTGTGTTTCTTCCGAAACTATGCCATAGCGATGTTTAGAGGATAGAAATATAAAGTCTGTTGCTTTCTGAGCATACGACGACCCTTATATAGCATATAAAGCCATCAGAGAAGAAGGAATAATATATGTTTAATCTAGAACTCGCTGGTTTTTTCCCTTTTGCATTTGACATGTATATAACCATAGAAAATAAAAGCAAAAGGGCTATATGAAACTCTATTTAAAAAGTAAAATCAATAAACAAATTATATATACATACAGGAGATTATATAAATCCCTAATATTTACAAATTAAAATAGGCGTGATAAAGATACAAAAAAACCAGTTATTCATAACCCAGATTTATTTACATAAAGTAAACAAATTAGCACAGCTATTTTGGAAAACTAAATAATATGAGACGAGTATCTATATCACACAAACTAAACCGCGTGTCTACAAAAGAAATCAGGAGTATGTTAAAATATGATACGGCAGAAAAGAAGAATGACTTTTACAGTTGATTGCCACATTAGAAGACAAATAATATTATATTATAAACTACAGATAGATACAAATGGTAAAACAAAACTAAAATATAGTTAATACGTGTTTAAATAAACGAAAAATGTTCAAGATTCAATAGAATTCATGCATGAATGCATTTAAATATAACAGCAACAAAATGCATATACCAGTAATCGGTACTCGATATAGCAACAAATATTTTTAGTAGTAAATTGTGTAGGTTGTACTTTACCCAATAGAATGATAGCACACGCTATTGAAAACGATGTCTTCTTCGACTACAGCAATCACAAAAGTATTGATAATGGCGCAGCAACCTCCACCCCTACTGGATGGAGCGACTTTATTTCGACTGACTGATGGCAAGGCAGCCTCCACGTCTGACTGTCTTGCTTGGCCGATAGAACACGTCTTTTTGCTTACTGCGGAGCGACCTCCACCCCTAACTAAGACACGACTGTCTTGTTTGGCCGATGACTATAGTGCTGACTGAAAAACGGCGAAGAGTTGTTTCTTCCAAGTTGGCGCTATGTATGGACAATAATTAAAATGTATTATTTATATGGAAAATGTGTATGGACTAAAAAAATGTATTAAAATGGTTGCTTTTACGCAACTTTGGCGATAGATAAATCAACAAAACTAAATTTATTTAATTTTTTTTAGCACCATACATCACTGCCTGCAAAAAAAATGATCCAGACCTCAATAAATGTTGCCTGGAACAAGCACGCATAGCTCTACCTCACATCGTCGACGGAGAAAAGAAATACGGAATTCCATCATTTAAACCTATGAAATTGGAGAAAGTTGCTGTAAACTCTGGAAATTTAAAAATCGATTTAACGGATATTGAGCTCTGGGGGCTACCAGATGCTGATATCCAAGATTTGCAGTAAGAACATTTTTTAATATATAATAATATAAAATTTTTAGTTAACGAAAATAAATAAAAATTATTCAGTTTTATTGAATTGTCAGTCCACCCTGATATTCTAGACTTAAAAACTAACCAAAGGTAATAAGTACAAAATACTTACAGTTCTTTTTTTTTATTTTTAGGGTTGATTTAAAAAAACAAACTGTTAAGATAGTATTTAAGTGCCCCCAAATTGTCATTTTGGGAAAATACGTCATGGATGGTAAGATTTTGGTACTGCCTCTGAATGGAGCTGGAGATGCAAATGTCACAATCGGTAAGTAATAATTTACAAAGAAAATTTTAATAAAACAGCAATGACTGATCAGAAATATAAAAAAAATGGTATTTATTTTTAAACGTCTTCTTACCCATTGATCCAATTTATCTTAAACTTCTTTTATTGCTTTGCATTTTATGTATTTAAAATGTTAGGAGGCCGAAACTTCCTACAATTTCATCTTCTTTTTCTTTCCCGACTTTTGCATAAAAATATTCCATTAAAAGTGTTATTTACCTAATTTTTTTATTTTTAATAGCCTTCTGTATCTCTATATAAAATTCCTCTGTTTAATTTTCTTAGCTGGGACCCTGCAACTGACCTTTCTAAGCACTGTCAAGCTATGAAAGCTACTCCATTCGGATTTTGTCCGCTGTGATTACCAAAGAAGAAAATCTGGAAATCAGATACTTTAGACCTTCCATTCTGTGATTATCACTTCATCCAAGAATTTCAACTTGCATTCCCTGCATTTCTTGTATAATATTTGCAGTTCTTTCTGCTTAGAAGAAAATTTGTACATTGCATGTACCGATTTTTAAGTTGGTGGTATATAAGATTCTTGCTGGCTTCTTTATACCTTTTTCATAGGTATTCGCTTAATTAAAAACGGGAGACTATTACTATTATTATTTCGCTTAATTATCTGGGAGGGGCCTGGGAGGTCCTGTGTTCTAGGTGTTGTCTTCCCCCCCTTTCGGTTTTTAGTCTCCAATAACCATGGACCGTATTTTTTTCTTCAGTGAGTTCCTCTTGTCTTTTGCATCCTTATACCGTTGACCATATTCTCAGTTCATCCACTTTTAAAGACAATTTCACAATCCCAAGATAACCGGGTGTCCTACCACTTACCAACTTATATTTTCTAAGCCGTTGGTCAGTAAGTAGAGGATTTTTTAAACCAGCAATTACTCGTTGAATTTTTAACCGTATATGGCTACTTTAACTTAGTTTACCCCTATAGACCAATATAGTTGCTCAGAGTGTTGCACGAGAAGCCATAAGTGAGAGTTAGGTGTCTTATGAGGACCAGTTTTCAAGAACCTTCCGCTGTTTATGACAGTCGATATGGTTGTTACGATAAAAGGTGCTACCTCTATTTACACCCACCATTTTGTTGGTAACTATTTAATAAATTACTAACAAGACTAGGACCAAAGCTAGCTTTTCACCAACCACTAGAGCAAGCCGGATTTAATGGCTTTGGAACGAAAAACCACCTAAAAGTTATAAAGTCCTTAATAGAGAAAGTTATAGAATACAACAAGACATTGATATTAATAATTGTAGACTTTGAGAAAGCATGTGACTCAATCCAGTATAGCTTCATGTTATATATAATAGCTTAACAGCTGCATTGAGAAATGCTGTAATAAGACGACAAAAACACCTTTCCTTCGGGTAAGGGTATTAGGGAAAGAGGCATTCTCCTAAACTATTCATCGCTTAATTACAGATTGCTAAAAGAAACAATCTTAAGACTAATTTATAAAGACAACCTTTAGACAATCTTGTCTAAAGACAAGGTGCCAGACAAGGATGTATATATTGGGAGCATATTATTAGAAGAGCACTTGAAGGATAGGAAAATGGCATCTTAATAAATGGCCGAAAAATAGACAACCTACATTTTGCAGACGATACAGTCCTTCTGGCAAATAGTCAAGAGGAGTTACCTAATCTCATACGACTGGTTGAAAACGAAAGTCAAATATTTGGTCTGCAGTTAAAAATATCAAAGACAAAGATCGTTATCCAAGGAAAGGTATCAAAAACTTATTATCCAAGAAAAGGTAGAAGGTTGAAGATCACGAGGAAAATTTCCAATAAGATGGATCGATGAAATTACAGAAATATGCAAAATACATATGCATGAGTTAAAAGAAATGACCAGAGAGAGATCTTTGGAGATGGATAATACATGACAACACGATCACCACTAGACTTCTTTCTGGGGTCAAGCTTAAAGTGAGAGAGAGAGAGAGATAAAAGAAAAAATAATTCGGAAAATATTGAAGTCAACTCAAATGGGGAGTTTCTGAAAAACTTAAGGTTTTCAGACGACATAGTCCTTATTGCAGAGTGGTTAGATTATAGGTGCCAACTTCTTCAAGACCTTCAGAGCTCTTTCATAGGATTTGGCCTTAAAATTAACTTTAAACAATTCTATGCCTATAGGTATCTGGGCCACAAGATTAAATTAGGAAGAGCCAACCAAACAACAAAGTTAAACAGAAGAATAAGACAAACATGGGCAGCTTACAGAAAACTGATCGAAGTCTTGAGATCAGATATTCCCATGTGCTTGAACTCCCAGTTTTAACGAATGGAGCAGATATATTGACCCTTACCAGAAAAGTAATCAGTAAAATATAAGTAGCAGAGAGAGCAATGGAGAGGTTAAGAAATATATCCCTCTGTCAGATTCAGAGATGGCAGATGGACCAAGAAAATTTTATAATGGAGACTTAGACACGATGTTTATCGTAATCGAAGATGTCCTCCAACAAGATGGTAAGACGACATAATTAATGGTGATCAAGATCGGGTGCAACGGAATTATTTACGGGAGGCATATCATCAGCAGTGGACTCAAAACAGCTAATGATGATGATAGAGAACTTTTTAATAAATAATCTTGATAAAATATAATATCTTATCTTACTATTAATCATCAATTATTATAATTAGAATGCCTATTAATTTTACTTAATGTTTTAGATAACCCCGTATTTACCTATACCGCCGACTACAAGCTTGTACCTAAAGATGGTTTAGACTACGCTCAATTAGGAGATAAAAGTGAACTTTCTTACGACATGACTAGAGTATACTTCAAATTTACCAACTTATTCAATGGAAACGAACAACTATGTAAGTACTTCTTAATTTGTCTAGTTGGTGTGGGCTTTTGTGTTACAGTTTTACTTTTTCTAACCATACCATTACATTAAATATCATGACTCTTACATTCTTTCAATTAAAATAATTTTACAAAAAGTAGCTCGTTCTTTTATGTTTTACTATACTCGATTTGTAAATGCTTGGTAGTACAGTTTTATGGCAGAAGATTACAACACTCTTGTAAAGAGGACTGTAGAAAGCAGAAAAATTATAAATACCAAAATATCGATACCTGCTTGTCTAAATTTTGTTTAATATTTTATAAAAATAATATGACCACCTTAACAAAGTTCGAACACAATATTTTTGAACATAAAATGCAAAAATGAGCTGTGTCATGAAAACTGTATTATCATTCATTTTCAAACGAAGTATAATACTGTGTTTCTGTACTGTAACTTTATTGAACATTGACCTAAATCAGTTTGCTGCTTTTTAACACGGTACCTTCTCCCTAAAAAGAGAATTATTAAAAAAATGTATTTAAGTAAAAGAAAGATTTTGTTAACATTTTGTTTTGGTCATTGGCTAAATGGAAAAGACTAAACATTTTAAAAACTCAACATTCACATTTGCAACAAGAAATCTCTTTCTACTTAAAAATGATAAATGAAATAATTGATCAAATAATTTGCAAACTCAGCTGGAAAACTAGTTACTAGAAAACTAATATTAAATATCCTCTTTGTTTCTGTCACATAATTAAATGTCAACATAATTTGGCTCCCGTATTGCCTTTGATAATCTATCACAGTTACAGACGAAATATCATAAAAAAATAATTTAAAACCACGGCCTATAAACCCCGATGCAATTTACCATTACGAAACACCGGCCTAGAAACCCTTGCAATATTCATCTCTGATTCTATTTACCTTTTTTAAAAGACATCTACCAACTCCGTACTCTTACTTGTAACCTAACATGTATATCTGACATAACAAACGCGGTACTAAGATACAGGCTCTCCCCAAGCTGATGGAAGGAAGCCCCCATCATACCAAAGCCAGAACTACATATTTCCGCAAAATTACAAGCCGATTAGATTACTTCCAGCAATCAGTAAGATAGTGGAGCGGATCATCCAAACCAGACTTCAAACAGAGACAGACAAGCTAGGGTGAATCCCAGAAGTACAATTCGGATTCAGAGCTCAACATTCCAGCGAACTACAAGTACTCAGACTTACAGAATACATCTTCTTCTTCTTATTGTGCCTGTCCGCTCATAACGTTGGCGATCATTCTGGCTATGATAACTTTGTTGGTTGCTATATGGAATAGCTGTGTTGAGGTCTTTGTATACCATGCTCTCAGGTTAGCAAGCCAGGATATTCTTCTTTGTCCTGGGGCCCTTTTTCCTTAAATTTTACATTGCAAAATGCATTAAAGTAGCTCGTATCTGCCTTGATTTCTCATTATATGTCCTCAATAGTCCTTCTAAGGTATTGGAAAGCACTATTGTATCATCTGCATACCTCAGGTTATTGAGCTTGACTCCATTTATTGAGATGCCTTCATCAATATCTTTTATAGCCTCTTCAAAAAGTGCTCCGAGTACAGATTGAATATCAGTGGTGAAATTATTCACCTCTGTCTCACTCCTCTTAAGATGTTGACCTGATCTGTATATTCTCCATCTATTCGGAGTATCGCTGATTGATTCCAATACAGGTTAGCTATTTCGTTAGCAAGTCTCTTCCGTAAATCCATGTCCTCTTCAGTAGTTCCATAATTTGTTGATACCTGACTCTATCGACAGCCTTATTGCAGTCAATCAGGCATACAAAAATATTACAGCTGACATCTCTACATTTCTGAAACAATACCTGCACCTGATCACAAATCCAAACTGATTGGGCGCAATTTGTTCCTTGCATTTCCGGTAGATTCTTTTTTGTATGACTTTTGAAAACAACTTCAGCAGATGGCTTATTAGGCTTATGATCCTATAGTCTTTTTTGGTCCTAAACTTTTGCTCCTGGTTTTTTGGGCAATGGTACGAACTCCGATTTGAGCCACTCTACTGGTATTTTTCCTGCCTTGTATATTTTATTAGATATTTCAGTTATTATGTTTATTTGTTGTGCATCTAATAGCTTCAGGAGTTCTGCATGAATTTCATCAAGTCCCGGTACCTTTCCATCCTTCATTTGTCTGACGGCTGCCGTTATTTCTTCTGGTAGGATTTCGGGACCTGAATTTTCATTTTCAGAATACATAACAGCTGAATTCAACGACAAGCAATATACAAAACCACAAAAAACGGCTTCGGCCACCAAAAAAATTATTAAAACACTAACGAAAGGCTCAAGCCACAAAAAATATTAACAAAACACAAAAAATGGGCAAGAGGGACCCACATCCTCGAGCGCAGAGTGGCCGAACTGGGCCTAGCCCAGTTCGGAGACTCAGGGCCGAGTAAGCAATACAGATCGATGATAAGTCACTATAGATTTCAGCTGATAAGCACTTTACTGATAAGAGAGCTTCTACAGCGCATCAGATCGCTATCGAAAGGAAGTGGATGGTCTGGAGCATCGGGGTAGTTATTCCTGATTACACGTGTTAATTCTGGGTTAAACCATTGCTACTAGTTAGTAAGAGTATCGAGTTGGTACACCAAGACCAACACTTTATCCTTATATCGGTGTTCTTCCGTAGATATATACATATTATTAAAAAATTATGTCGAAAACAAATAAATAAATATTTAAGAATATTATTTTGTAATCCAAAAAAGACTAACAGAGGTTTTGTGTTTTACATTTTTGTTTTATGTCTTTCATTTCATGTTTTATGTTTTGCATTTTATGCTTTGTGTGTTTATTTTATGTAATTGTTTTGTTTCATGTTTTGTGTTTTTTATAACATGTTCAGTTTCTTGTATTTTAATAAAAATAAATAGACAAACTAAAAGAAAAATCAAAAAGGCAGTGGAGTGTGAAGAAACTATACTAGAAGACTTGGATATGGCAACAATAGTAGTACTATAAAAAAATTCTTAGACAATAAATAAGGCGACAAATTTTATAAAAACTATTAAAGACCAGTTTAAGATGATAGATAATAAATTACCAGGAGATAATGAACTAGTTATCTAACCCCTCATGAACAGAGCAAGACTCGAATCCTCAAAATATAAGAACTTTTTAATTTCTGCTTCCGAGAAAAGTCGATTTCGTCTAAATGGAATAAGGCTGTAACGATTCTGCCGCACAAAAGAGTAGATCAAACTGACCTAGAAAATTATTGATCCCTTAGCATATTTACAAGAATCATGGAATATATAAATATATAGATGTAATTCTGACCTTTGTTTTCTTACAACTGAGGAAAAAGGCCAACCTCTACCAGCAACAAGAAAGGTTATGTTAGATTTTTCCCATAGCCAACACCGCCCCATTCTCATTAAAATCAGTATTAGCATTCCAATTATAAGATCGTGGAATGGAATTTAAGGAAAGCTAACTGGTCTGCTTTCTCTAGTAATCTTGACAAATGCTTAGATTGTATCCCACCAAGAAGTATAAATTACGAGAGATTGACAGGACCAATAACAACATCAGCAAAGCAACAATTCCTAGAGGCTACCACAAAGAATATATTCCAGGATGGTCTGAGGAGAGCGAAAAACTGTCCAAGACCGCCTCATTCTCATCAAAAACGGTAGTAGCATTCCAATTATAAGATCATTTTCATGTCTTAGATGGAATTTAAGGGAAGCTAACCGTCTTGCTTTCTCTAGTAATATTGTTCTGAAGCTATTTGCTTGTGGCATGTTAATGTAATTATTATTTAAATGGGAATAAGCTACAATTAAAAAATCGTTTTGAGAACGATTTCCGAAGTGGAAATTGAAACGTCAATAAACGAACTTTAACCTTTAATTGTAGCTTATTGCCATTTAAATAATAATTTCTCTAGTGATATTGATAAATACTTAGATTGGATCCCACCAAAAACCATAAATTACAAAGGATTGACAGGACCAATAATAACATCACAATTCCTAGAGGGTACCGCAAAGAACATATTCCAGGATGGTCTGAGGAGAGCGAAAAACTGTATGAAAAATTCTGTAAAGACGGATGGCAGGTAATTGCAGACGAATTACTCCACAGCATTAATACCGCTAGGCGCGAGAAATGGACTGAGATAGTTGAAAATCCAGATTTCAAAAACTCGAGTAAATAGGCCTGGTCATTGCTTCGAAAACTAGATGGCAGTAACCTACCCGACCGCCCAACTAATCTAGTAACACCAAACCAAGTGGCGTCCAGCATAATATCTACCTCAAAAGTACACTAAAATCGCTTACACACAATTTTAAAATTAAAGAAGACCTCAAAAACTTAAAATCTACTTGTCCACTTAAAACAGCGTATTTCAATCCTTTCACCTGTGAAGAAATCACGGAAGCTCTTGACAAAATGAAAACGGGAAAACCACTCGCTTTAATGACATTCATGCTGAGTTTCTAAAACAAAGTGGCAAATTTACTAGAAACTGGCTTGCAAATTTCTTCATAGGCATTCTTTAGACAGGAAATATTCATCAATTAAAAAGAACAAAATTCTCGCCATTTTAAAACCAGAGAAAGCTAACGATTTACCAAAAAATTACCGTCTAATTGCACTTCTAAGTATGATCTACAAACTTTTTGAAATAATACTAATAATACTATATTATAGTGATTATGATAATACTATATTAAACCAATGACCTGATAATAGGAAACACATTCAGTGAACAAACCATTAACGACAAATATACATTTGTGGCTGAAGAGAGAAATGCGAAAAGCTTAATCGACTATATAGTCTATACGAGAAACCTAGAACAAAATATAAAAAACATCTTAACGGAAAAGGAACCCGAACTGTCTACACAACACAGGATGGTCACTGCAAAACTGGAGGATGAAAAAATGAAGGAAGTGGATGGAAAAGAGTACAAGAAAGTAAATGTAAACAAACTAAAGATAAAAAGTGTGCGAGAATTTTACACGGAGGAAACTAACAAAAAACTGAGACAAATAGAGCGCCAAAAAGAAACATGGACAATGGAAGAAAGATGGAATACATACAGTGAAGTATTAAAGACAACAGTAACTGAAGTGTGTGGAATCAAAAAATATAATAAACAGTTAAAAAGGACAAGGTGGTGGAATAAAGAAGTGAAGACAGAAATAAAAAAGAAGAAAATAGCATGGAAAAAATACTTTGAAACGGGATTAGAAGAAGATAAAGAAAAATACTTTAGGCAGAGACGATTGGCAAAAAAGACAGTCACACAAGCAAAAACAAAAACATGGAAAGAATTTGGAGAAGAACTTCAGGAAGAATATATAACAAATAATAGAAACTTTTGGACGACAATACGACACATAAGGCAGGGAATACGAAAGGAAATAAACGCAGTAAGAGATACTTCAAACCAAATACAAATAAGCCCAGAACAAATAGCTAGGGTATGGAAAGAATATTATGAGAAAAAATTTGATACCAAAGTGATAAAGGAAGACAATATAATCAATGAAGGCGAAGAAAACACAGAGCCAGAGCAAATAAGTAGAGAAGATGTAATAGAAGGATTATCAAATATAAAAATAGGCAAGGCAGGTGGAGATGATGAAATTGAACCGGAAATGGTAAAATACATGGGAAAAGAAGGAATAAACTGGCTATGGAAAATATATAAAGAGGCGTGGGAAAAACAAACAATCCCCAAAGACTGGCAGAACAATATCATCGTGCCAATATACAAAAAAGGAGAACATGTAAACTGCGACAACTATAGGGCAATATGTCTGTCATCGGTGTGCTTTAAAATATATACGAAAATAATAGAGAAGAGACTGAGACAAGAAGTAGAAATGGTATTGGGAGAAGAACAAATGGCATTTAGACCGGAAAGACCGACAAATGACAACATATATATGTATCATTAGAAACCTTATAGAAAGAAGCATAGATACGGGAAAAAACTAGTATTAGCATTCATAGACCTAAGAGCAGCATTTAACACGATAGAAAGACATATTATAGGGAAATGCTTGAGGAAAATTAACGTACCTAATGCATTGATAAAAATTATAGAAAGTACTTACAAAGAGGTAAAAGGAAGGGTACAAATAACAGGGGAAAGATCGGAAGCATTTAATTGGAAGAGAGGTATTAAACAAGGAGATAGTCTCAGCCCTTTGCTATTCATAATAGTAATGAACGAATTGATAAGAAACACTAGAGTCAGAACTAATCAACTACAGACAATAATAGGTTACCGCAGATTACAACCGGTAACAATAGAGTCCTTAATGTATGCAGACGACATAGTACTAATAGCAGATTCCGAGAATAAAATGCAGAAACTAATGGATATATGGGTAGAACAAATAGAAGAACTTAAAATGGAGATAAACGAGGAAAAAAGTAAGATAATGATAATCAGCAGCAAAGGAGATAAGGAAGATAATCAAATAAAGATAAAATGTAAAAACTCAGAATTGGAAATAGTAACAACTTACGAATACCTGGGAAGTATAATAACTAATGATGGAAAAATAGACTGGGAAATAACAAATAGAGCAAAGAAATCAAACAAGTTATATTATGCGTTAGCCCCAATAATGGGAAAAAGAGAACTTGCACGAGAAACAAGAATAAAAATATATAACACAATAGTGATACCGACTGTGCTCTATGCAAGTGAAAATTGGAAAAACATAAGAGCAGGATAAACGCAATGGAGATGAGACATCTAAGAAGGATAGTTGGAAAGACAAAATGGGATAGATTAAGCAACGAGACTATTAGGAGAATGGCCAACCAGGAACCGATAATGAACAAAATAGCAAAGAGACAAATGAACTGGTATGGGCATCTCATGAGGATGCAATCCAATAGAATAACAAGAAAAATTTATGAAGCAAAAAACATCGGAAAAAGAAAAAGAGGCAGACCGAGAAAAAAATGGATACAGCAAGTAGTAGAGGCGGGAAAACTTAAACAAAAATCACTCGAGGAATTAAAAATATTTGCAGAAAACAGAAAAGAATGGAAGAGGTGGGTAAATGGAAATTAAAATAGCTAGCCCAAATCCGACACCCTGTTAGGGTAAAAGGAAGGGGAGAAAGAAAGAAAGAAAGAAAGTATGATCTACAAACTTTTTGAAATAATACTAATAATACTATATTATAGAATTATAATACTAACTACTGTACAGACCAAGTTCTAGCACTGACTAACTACATAGAAACAGACTTTCAAAAACAAATAAAAATATCTATTGTAACGCCAAACCTTAAATAACATCTTACAAAGAGGACGTCATAACTTCAGAACACGAAATATCATTCTGAAAAAGTTATGCGGTACCACATGGGGTTCCTCGGCGTCTACACTTAGATCGACTGCACTGGGACTCGTGTATCCCTTTGCGGAGTACTGTGCACCGATGTAGCTCAACAACCCGCACACCAAACGTATTAACGCCCAACTAAACAATGCTTTACGTATGTTATCGTGCACAATAGAGGCCACACCAACAAATTGGTACCAGTACTAAGCCACATAGCCCTCTTAAAAAATAATGGAAATATGTTAGGATGTTTTGAAAGAGAAGTACTAAGAGCCGTGAATGGCAATGGCGTGTGGAAAAGAAGATACATCTTTGAACTTTATAGAATATGTTCAAGATGTTCTTCTTCTTCCTGGACCTCGTTTTCCAAATATTTTTTCTTGCAGGATGGCTTGAAGGAGAGCATATCTGGATTCATTTCGCATAATATGTCCGAAGAACTGTAACTTTCGAGATTTGATAGTGGTCAGTATATCTCGGTTCTTATTCATTCTTCTGAGGACCTCCTCCTCAGGATGCAAAAAAAGAAAAGGGCAAGAAAAGTACTCGCTACAATTTAAAACTCTTGAAAGAGCCCCGTGCACTAGAAAGGTATCAAAATTACCTTGAACATGAAAGCACAACAGATGAGAATTTAACAGCTAGCGAGCAATGGGATATATGTAGAAGAACAATTAAGAAAGCGGCAAACAACGTCCTAGGACCAGAAGAATCCACTCCACGCAACAGTTGGTTCGACGATGAATGTGAAGATATCACTAAAAGAAAAAATTATGCATATAAACTTATGCAACAAAGAAGAACACGTGATAAGGAGCAAATGTACAAAGATCTTAGGAAGGAGGAAAAACGCATACATCGAAGGAAAAAGCGGACCTTCGAAAACCAGATTATGCAAGAGCTTCAATCATTAAAGGGGCAAAATGAAACTAGAAAGTTCTATAATATCCTAAATAAGACAAGAAAAGAATTTAAACCACGGCTGACGATGTGTAGAGACAAAAATGGATATATAGTCAATACCGCTGACGCAGTACAAAGCAGATGGGTTGAGCACTTCAAAGAACTACTTGGTACCGAAGTGGAAAATGATGCGTCACCCCAAAAACCAAGAAATAACACTCACGTAGAACCTCCTTCAATATTTGAAGTGAAAGACGCAATCACACGACTCAAAAATAGCAAGTCCCCAGGAGTGGATTGTATCCCCGCAGAGCTCATCAAACATGGAGGTAACAGCATTATGCACCAAATTCACAACATAATAGTCAAAGTCTGGGAAGAAGAACAAATGTCAGAGGAATGGTGCACTGGAATCATATGTCCACTGCACAAAAAGGGAGATTTGTTGGAATGTAAAAATTATAGGGGTATAACTCTTCTGAATACAATGTACAAAATATTCTTCCTGTACAGCCGTTTAAGTATGTACGTGGAAGAAATCCTTGGTGAGTATCAAAGCGGTTTTAGGCCAGGTAGGTCAACAATTGACCAGATTTTCGTGCTACGTCAAATCTTAGAAAAAACCAATGAATTTAATATTGACACGTTCCATCTCTTTGTGGACTTTAAGTCAGCGTATGATAGCGTCCTAAGAGATAAATTATACGAAGCCATGAATGAACTTAACATTCCCCATAAATTAATAAGGCTCGTAAAAACAACTATGAGTAAAGTGATCTGCAGAGTGCAAATACAAGGCGATATGTCACAAGCGTTTGAAACATATGCAGGGTTACGGCAGGGAGACGCGCTGGCGTGCCTTCTCTTTAATATAGCGTTAGAAAAGACTATAAGAGATGCCGAGTTACACAATAGGGGAACAATCTTTAATAAATCAACGCAGATTATGGCTTACGCTGACGATCTGGATTTGATCGCACGTACTACACGAGGACTTAAAGAGATGACTTCCACCTTCTTGACAGCCGCACAAAATATGGGCCTTAAAATAAACGAGGAAAAAACCAAAATATTAGCATCTATTTCAAATAACAGAGATAGAGCTAGAAACGCCGAAGAAAACTTCAGTATAGACCAATATAATTTTGAGGTAGTAAATAAGTTTACATATTTGGGTTCTCTCATAACAAACGATAATGACACATCTGAAGAAGTAAAACGGAGGGTACTGCTAGCAAAAAAATGTTATTTTGGACTAAGCAAGCAGCTAAAAAACAGAAATTTAAGCCAGAAAACCAAACTAATAATATATAGAACACTCATCCTACCAGTGCTGACATATGGGTCAGAAACATGGACCATCTCCAAAACAGACGCAAATCTTCTGCTCGTCTTCGAAAGGAAGATACTAAGAAGAATAATGGGCGCATTAAGTGAGAATGGTATTTGGAGAAGGCGATATAATTTCGAATTGTACGAGAAGTATAAAAAAATAGTAAATGGTAGAGATGTAATATCCTTCATAAAAATAGGTAGGCTTAGATGGGCTGGACATGTGTCAAGAGCAAATGAAAATTACCCACCCAGACGAACTCTATTATCAGTCCCAGTGGGAAATAGGAGTAGAGGCAGACCACGACTGAGATGGAGGGACGGTGTGGACGCAAGGAAAATCGGCGCGGCAAATTGGCAACGGTTGGCGATGAACAGAAACGACTGCCGAAATAGACTGGGGAAGGTCAAGGCTCAACTAGAGCTGTAGCACCACTGATGATGATGAGGACCACCTCATTTGTGACTCGGTCAGTCCACGGGATCTTAAGCATTCTCCGACATAGCCACATCTCAAATGCTTCCAGTTTTCTACACATATCTTCGTTCAAGTTCCACGATTCAACATGATAAAAAAGGATAGAGAAGACGTAGCATCGTAACTTGATATCGTAAAACATATTAAGATAGGACATCTGAGGTGGATGAGGGATGTAATGCGGATGGAAAAAAAATTATCAAGCTAGAAAAACGCTCCTTGATAGACCCATTGGTCAGAGAAGAATAGGAAGACCCAGAGCAAGGTTCTTTGGTAACATCGATGAAGACATGAGAAATATGGAAATAAATGTTTGACAGAGAAAGGCGAAGAATAGGGACGACTGGAGAGAAATTCTTGAGGAGGCTACGTAGGATTGTATGTAAGCCAGAATGATGATGATTACCTAGGTGAAATCAAGATCATGTTGATTTCATATGAAAAATAAAGGGAAAAAAATGAGAGTAAACGTAAAGAAGAACTTTATAAATTAATAAAGCGTAAGAGGAACAGTCGCAACAATTTTACATGGAACAGAAGATCTTCTGCAGGTCTCCTAAAACTTTTATGTATGTATTTAATGTTACCTAATATGTGTTTGACAATTTTATGATTAATTGTATTCGTACTAATGTGTTGTGTTACGTGTTCGTGTTTTTTGTGTTACTTTCCAGGATTGTGGAATTAAACCAGCTGGTATTGGACGCTTCCGTTGTTCTTAGATAACCATCTAATAATTCGGTTTGAAATTTTTTCAGCAAAGTCAACTCATGACGTCCTGAATTCGGAATGGAAAACTTTTGTGGGAGATTTGAATCCTGCTGTACATGCTACGGTCAGCACTATAGCCACAACTATAATAAATGGAATAGTATCGAGAATACCTTATGAGTACATATTTGTATAAACTCACCGTATTGGATGTACCCATGCAGCCATAATATGTCTGTGTTATAATATTTATTATATACAATATTACTGTAGTATTAACTAGAAACTAATAAATAGATTTGCATTCAAAAAACCTAATTTTAAGTTAAACTTACTTATATATATACAGATATATATATATATATATATATATATATATATATATATATATATATATATATATATATATATATATATATTTATATATATATATATATATTTATATATATATATATATATATAGATTTTAAACAATGTTGGATATATGCAACACCCCTGCCAGAGTCCCTTGTTTACAGGAAATTTTTTTGAAAGTCTATTTCCAATTTTTATTCCCGACGTTGATCCTTCATAAAGCTGTTTAAGGGCGTTAAATACTGTGTGGTTAATGTTTGTTTCCTGCAAAACTTTCCATAGCTTTTTAGCGGGTACAGTATCATAGGCCTTCTGAAGGTCTATAAACATAAGGTGGGTTTCTTGGTTGGTACTTGATCTTTTTTCTATTATTTGTTTCAAAACAAACACATTATCGGTGCAGCTCCTTCCCGCTCTAAAGCCAGATTGTTCCTCTTCTTCTTGTTCCTTATATTCTTGTTAGGTAATGTCTCGAAGTATCCTTCCATATAGGCGACTTAAGGTACTGGTTACTGATATACCTCGATAGTTTGAACAGTCCAGTTTACTTCCCTTCTTATGTATAGATGATATGAAGGATACTTTCCACTTATGCGGGACTGGTTCACCGTTTAGATATTGGTTTATACACCAGATTAATCGTTCAAACAGTTTGTTAGTGCAGCATTTGATTAGTTCTGCTGGAATTCCCTCCGGACCTGCAGCTCCGGACCTTCAGTTAAACTTACTTACAAAAGAAAACCATCTAATTCAGTTTGCTATCACAAATGACTATTCTATTAAAAATATTTTATCTAAACACCATGTACGCTGACTTTATATATGACAAAGTCCTGAAGATAGGCCTAGAAATTTAATCGATTAAATCCTCATTAATATTCACTCTTCTTCTTCTTCCTTCTTGTATGTAGTCTTTAAAGCCTGTTTCTTCTTCAATATTAGCCTCCTAAATTGTTTAAATTATTGCACCATGTTTTTCTTGGTCTGCCTATATTTTTTTGTTCATTTGGTAACTTATCTCGTGCTATTCGTACTATCCTATCCTCTGCCATTCTATTAATGTGTTCGTTCCACTCCTATTTCCGTTTTGTCACAACATCCATTTATGTCTTCTATAATGCATGCTCTTCTTATGATTTCGCTTCTCTCCCTATCCGACAGACTTTTCCCTGATATTCGTCGATGTATTTTCATCTCTTTGTCTTCGCCGTGTATGTTGATATAGGTCTAATTGCTGCTTTATAGATTCTTGTTTTTGTGTTTTGTCTTAGGTGTTTGTTCTTCTAGATTGTGTCATTAAGAGATCCTTAGAGATCTTAAAAGTCGTACTTCTTCTTTAAAATCTTCGTAACTGATTATATCTATTCCCAGATATCTAAATCTTGCTTCCTGATTTATTATTTTCCCATCAATTTCGATTTTACATCGTAGTGGGTATTTAGTTGTTATACATTTGATTTTTTCTGCTGATATTATCATATTGTATTGCTTGTAAAGTAAAGCTCAAACTTAACCCATTAATATTGTTCTGAAGCTATTTTCTTGTGATCTTCTTCTTCTTATTCGTTGACCTGATGCAGGTATCGTGATATCATGAAGCTATTAGCTAAATTTCCCAATGTTCCACGTTTTTCTATCTTCTGCCATTCTAGCACATTCTGACAATGGAGCGCCAATGGTAGCAACAATATGGTCCTTGTATCGTGTGGGAGATCTACCTCTATTTCTTTTGCCTTCTACTTTTCCCTGGATAGTAAGTTTTTCAAGACCATTTCTTCAAAGCGCATGTCCAAAATAGCTTATTATTTGTTCTTATATTTGTGTTCTTAGTTTTTTCTTTATGTTTAACTGGTCCAGTATGGATTCATTTGTTCTTCGGGCCACCCATGGTATTCTCAGCATTCGTCTCCAGCAGTACATCTCAAATACATCTATGTTCTTTTTGTCTTTCTCAGTAAGAGTCCAGCATTCCGATGCATAAGTAAAAACTGGAAAAACTAGACTTCTTAATAGTCTCATTTTTGTATCGGTAGTTATTTCATGGCTTTTCCAAATTTTTGTTAATTTTGCCATAGCGCTTTTTGCGATTGCTGACCGCCGCTTTATTTCTTCAGTACAGCCTCCTTTGTTGGTTATTAATGAGCCCAGATACACAAATTTATCTACAACAGCGATATTGTTTATCATGACCAGATGATTTTGATTGTTGTTAGCTCTGTCAATTATCATGATTCTCGTTTTATCTCTGTTTATTTTAAGGCCCATCGTTAAGCTTACGTCTTCTATCCGTTGTAGCAGGTGAATCAATTCAGCTTTAGAACTAGCGAGTATACTAGTATCATCTGCATATCTCAAGTTGCAAATCTTCTTCCCGCCAATGGTGATGCCTCCGTTCCAGTCCTTAGTAGCTTTCCGCATTATCCATTCACCATAGATGTTAAATAGAATTGGGCTTAGTATGCAGCCTTGTCTCACGCCCTTTGTGACCCTGAAACTATCGGTTAGTTCCCCATTTATTCTAACTCTGGCATAATTGTTATTGTACAGGCTTTTAATTAGCAGTATCAGATGATTGGGGACTCCCATTTCAGACAAAACCTACCACATTTTACTCCAGTTGACCAAATCGAAAGCTTTACTATAATCTATGAAGCACAAATATGTTGTGATGTTGAATTCTCTGGATTTTTCTACAATCCTGCTTGTTCCTCCGCAATGTTAGGTAGTAAAAAGGGCTTTATCCTCTCGAGAATTATGTGTAAGAATATCTTACTGCAATGCGCAATTAGAGCAATTGTGCGATAGTTGCTACATAAATCTTTCGCTCCCTTTTTATGTATGGGAATATATAGTGATTGTGTCCAGTCCTCAGGCCATTTACCTGTCTCCCACACTTTTTGACAAATTTGATGTATTATATCCACTCCAACGTCATCTAGGGCCCAAATCATTTCAATAGGTATGTTATCTGGACCGGCAGCTTTCTGACTTTTTTGCCTCATAATTGCTGCTTCAACTTCACTTTTGAGTACCTCAGGTTCCGTCACAAAACTGGCATCTTCTTGTTGTGATGGGGCGTCTGTGCTTTCCTGCATCATCAGTCGTCCACAGTATTCTTTCCATCTGTGTAAAATATCTTTTTTAGAAGTGAGTAGAGTTCCGTTATCATCTTTGATAGCAAGGTAGTTTGGTGTAAAGGAACGTGTTATCTGCTTTATTTTTTTAAACATGTCTCTGGTCTCAGTTTTGGATTTATGCCCTTCTATTTCCATGCAGATTTTGTTCAAGTGTGATTTCTTGTGATATTTTAAAGTAATTACTATTCAAATGGAAATAAGCCACAATTGAAGGTTAAAGTAAGTTTATTGACGTTTCAATTTCCACTTTGGAACATTAGTTTGTATTTTGAGAACGATTTCCGAAGTGGAAATTGAAACGTCAATCAACTTCTTTAACCTTTTATTGTGGCTATTTCCATTTAAATAGTAATTAACCCATTAATGGCAACACCGCCAAAAGAAAAACTATAAAATACCTAAATACTTTAGTAGTTGCTCTTAATTATGACCATAATTATATTAAAAAATATTTTATAAATTTGGTTTTTGAAAAAAAAAAGCTGTACTTAATCAGGTATACCAGAACAATCAGTATAAAATATATAAAACAAATTTGTATATAACCAATAGCAATGTTGAACATAAAATGCATACATACCAAGAAAACATTTAATAAAAATACATACATAGGTATACATAAAAAACACATAAATAATTACGAGTGAAATATTTTGAAACACCCTCTCTGCTCAGTGTAAAGAGTTATATTTCATTTTTCACACATCCATCTAACTCTTATGTGGCATTAGCGACATCTTCAATAGTTCGTGGTTTTATAGAGGAGTATGGCTTTGTTGAAAACTCTGCAGTAATGGCGGATAATATTTCTTTAAAATAGTAGCAAATCTATTTTGTCATTTTTATTTCTAATTCTATTTAGTTTCCACGCATTGATAACTGTCACATTTATCATATGGGTAAAGAGTACCCACCTCCATTTTTTTCTGTAGATGCCGATTCTGTAATTATTTACCCCACATTAATAAATTGCAGGATTTGAATAACTGAGTTTGTGACACTGCTACTTTTTCTTTCTATTTTGCACACCGACGCTTTACTTGTGCAAGAGGCTCTATGTTATCATAATTAATACCCATGGTTACAGCACTGTTGTCGTTCCATCTTACAAATAATATAGAGCTTTCTTAATCGTAGCAATGATCATAAGATTCACAACTCTTTCTCTTCATTTCTTTGCCTTGTATAAGAAAACATTTTTTGATACGATTATCACGAACTGTGACCGTAGCTCTAATATTTTTTTGTTTCAATGTCACTAAAAGTTTATAACTCGCAAAATAATTATCGAAAGATATTATCTGATCATTTGGTACTGTAATAGTACAGGAGGTCTAAAACAACTTGTGATCCTAGTGGCAGTTTAGACTTTTTCTGATTCATCTGTTCTTCGCTGGCTGAAGGCTCTACTCTCCGCAGTACGTATCAAAACATAACAGTAGCCAGTAGAACTGCACAACAGGCAATCTTTGTAGCCAAAACGTATGGGTTTTGATTTAATGAATTACTTTGCCAACTGGTGGCGATATTTTGAGCATTGCCTCATGGATGGATAAATTTTCATGAAAAATGTCCCATTGTTCAAACTTAGCATTCAGTAAATCCATAAGCGGTCATAGATTAAACATTTTATCAATTTTGTTGAGTTTAGTATTGTCTGCTAAATGTATATAACTTAATTTATATAAACCTCTGCTCATTGCGTTGGAAATAGATGTAACATTCAGATCCAAATGTCAATATATCCTTTCATGGGGTCAATTATGATACTCGGTAAAAATAAAAATTCTAATAAAAATTTTGATCTTTTGTAATTTTAAAATTATGATTATTGGAGGTTGTTGCGTACAGATTGGCTTATTCCACAATATAATTTACAGTTTCATCATCAAATAACTTACCCTTTACATTTCTTTATAGCTTCCATTGGTACCATTCATGAACGTATTCACCGTTTTATGACTCCGCTTGGGATCTCCGGGATTCTTCAGTAACTTCTTTTTTGAAAATTTGTTAGCTGTCAGTTCCCTCTTTGATGATTTTATTCGTTTCGACAGTGCCATGTCATCATGTGTTTCATCCGGGTCATCTCTATTATGAAAATTATTATAGTTAGGATCATCCATCGTTCTATAGTCATCCTTATCTTCAGACTCGTCAACAATGACTTCAAGTTCTCTAGGAACGTCGTTAGGAATTTAGGTTGTTATCAAATCATCTTCATTGGACACCTCCTCATCCGTTTGGTAGTCAACATTTAGTCGAATTATCACCAAATCTATTTCTGCACTATTGGTAATCACTACACTTTCAATATCATTTACAGCTGCTGCAACTGTTTGATACCTTTTTCCATAAAATGCAGACGTGATTATCTCATCGAAAATGGATCATAGAAAAACTCATCGTGGACTTTTAGACTTAAAAAAAATATACTTTATTTTATACCATTTCGCTCAATGTACCCAAGCAAGTACATAGATTGTTAGAACCCCGAGGTAAATCAAATATATAATAAAAAATACGCTACATAATAAGAAAATTTAAAGCCGGAACTTGGCCCATTAAAGACCACACAGGAACCTTAAGAACATGGCATGGAGATGGCATGAGGCATTTAGATTATATTCCCGGGATCTATATAACGATGATCAACACCACTAACTTGTTCACCAAACCCCTGAAGAAATTAAGAAATAACCTAATATAACCGAGAATGAAATAAGACTAACAGCATAAATGCTTAAAGCTGCAGAAGAAACCGGAATAAAATTGCTTTACTTGCTCTGTAACAAAATATGGCATTACAAGCAATGTCCTGACGACTGAACAAAATCTACAATAACGATAATACATTAAAACGACTTCTTCTTCAATATACAGTAACCATAAAATATTGGATTGGTATGCCATAAATAAGGCATGACTGTCTTATTTGCCAGATGAAACTTGTCTCCCTAAAAAATGTCGGTTAGTTATCAAATTGTTTTTTACTTGTTGAAATACACTCATTTTTCTATGCTTTATTGTTCACAACAATATATGAATGAACATCTATTCTTTGCAACATTGTATTAACAACCGTTTACTAGTTTGATAGTGTCTGGGTTTTCGCAAGTGAAAATCTTGGCTAACTATACAGGGAGAATCAAAACTAGCAAAAGATCTGTTAATATTTTAACCGTTATATAAAATTTCAAAACTGAAACAGGCATCTCAATAAATGTTTAAAAATAAACAATCTACGGTCTGCAGATGACACAGCCTTTCTTGCAAATAGTCAAGAAGAGTTGATTGATCTCAAACTACTGGTTGAAAACAAAAGTCAAATATTTGATCTGCAGTTAAACATAAAGATAAGTGGAAAGAAGAAAGATATACGCCACTGAAATGATCTGTTGTAGAAGAATGTTGCGCATTTCGGAGACTGTTAAATGAACTAAAGTTCAACAAACGCCTCTCCAGCAAATTCCTTTGCCTGCAGCATCTTCAACAATTACTTTGAACACTTTGGACACGTTATGAAAGCAGACGTAGAAAACATAGAAAAGATTTATTATCCAGGGAAATATAGAAGGGTGAAGATCATAAAGAAGATCCCCGATAAGATGGATTGACCAAATTACAAAAATATGCAAAAGACCTATGCATGAGTTAAAAGAAATGACAGAGATCTTTGGAGACGGTCAATACAGGACATCACGATGACTACTGCAGAACTGTAGAGAGAGAGAGAGAGAGAGAGAGAGAGAGAGAGAGAGAGAGGGATAATTTCATTCCGTTGGAAACATTATAAATAAATTAGTGCATTTTTTTTAACTTGATACTGAAATTTGATTAGTTTTTTGTTCTCAAGTCTATTATTAATTTATTGCTTTTTAATCACTTCACATTAACATTTAATTGTTCAATTCGAGAAACCGAGAAACTCTTTTAAAATAAATGAAGCTTCCGGAGCGGTAGGATTAAAAATGAATTACAGTAAAACAAAATATTTAAGTAAAGTGAGGACCAAACAAATATAACAATACAAAACCATACCACAGAAGAAACATTATGTGTACCTGGACACATGTCATCACACTGGGTAAACCAAATCAAGACGCTGAAATTAAAAGAATTACACAATTGAGATAGGCCGCTTTCGGTAAACTAGCATATACTCCAATCTTATAAACTTAAAGAAAAAGTTATAATACATGCATACTATTAGTTTGTATCTATGAGTTAGCAAATCTGCTAAAAAACTAGAAATAACGCAAAACATGATTGGGACATCACTGATAGACAAGATTAAAAACATCGGGATAAGACATAGAACAAAGATCAATGATATCTTGGAAGAAATTACAAAAATAAAATGGCGCTGGGCCAGTCACACAGCAAGATATAATGATAACAGGTGGACACGGAGAATCCTAGAATCCTAGACCAAGGAGGACAACAAGAAGCATGGAAAGACCTCGAGAGAGATGAGTAGATGACATCAGAGCACTTGCAAGCAAACAGTGGAATAAATTGGCGCAAGATAGAGAAAGATAGAAGCAATTGGAAGAGACCTACAGTCAGGAATGGATGGAAAATGATAAACAAGAAAAAGATCTATGGATGTTTCTAGATCCAAACACCTGCGTCAGAAAAAAGTATGCTCTGGTTTCAAGCAATATTATTATTCTATTTCCTTTTCCTCGACGCCGTCCTTAGTTATCTGTACTCCCAAGTATGTAAGATGTTAACTCCAATAGTGGCCTCGTCTATTGTCAAATTTTGCAAGGTTCGCCTCTTTTTTGTTTGTATTAGGATTTTAGTTTTATCTACGTTGACGGCTAGATCTATTTCTTTTGCGTTTTCTTTAAGTTCCACATACAGTTCTGTGATATCTCCTACAGTTCGGTCCATCAAAGTTACATCATCTACAGACATTACAATATGTTTAGACTTATTGAACAATATGTTATATAAGTAAATATATTCATTTTTTTAATTACCAAATGATAATTAGTGAAAGGCGGGGTGGAATAGGGTACTAAGTCGAAATTAGCTTTTAAAATTAAGATCAATAATTTAAGCTGCACATTTTTATATAAACTCATTGTAAGGTTAAAATTATATTACAATATTATTTTTTTATAAGAACAAAAATAGAAGTTTGTTATTAAAAATATTAAACAATGTCAATTGCTACGTTCTACTCCTAAACAGGGACACAACGGGGTAGTCATTACAAGAATAATAAAACAAACATCATCTTAAGTGCAATTATTAAGTCTAATTATTAAATATAGTTGAAAAAACATTTTATGTTGGTAATAAAAGTTGATAAAATTAATCTTATTGGCAATGTTCGCACATGAGTATAGCCTCATCGTCATCGCTGTCCACTTATGCGCACGCAGAAATTGTAGGCCCATTTTCTCCAAAGGGAACAAACAAGCCAGCCCTCTAAAGATTTAGAATAGAAATCACCGCAGTACAAACATTTGCAATCCGAACATTCATCCAAATCGCTATTTTTAGTTTTATTTTCTTATTTCTTTGGCTGCTTGGTTTTCCCATTCTTCTTTTGACTAATTACCTTAGCTTTTCCAATCTTATTTTGAATTTCAATCTTAAATAGTCTCTTCCTTGCCCTGTTTTTTTTAGCGATAATCTTTTCTTCTTTCTCTTGTATTGTATCCTCCAACTTTCGTTTGTATTTCGTTTACGATTTCGTCTTCTCTCTTCTTTGAGTTGTTCTTTTTTTACTTCCTTGGACTTTTGGAAAAGGCATTTTTATTTAAGGTGAAACGACGGTAAATGCAGAGTAAATCTTGGCGGTCATCACTTAGAAGCAACTAAGAGTGGGATTAACGGCATCATCAAATCGGACCTCTTTAGCCATACTGCTATCATAGTTCGAATTTCATTTAATTCACTATTATCACTCAAAGGTGAAAGATTGTGCTTTTCAATAGGCATGCTTATCAAAGATGATTCCAATTGTTCTTTTTCCAATGAGATCATCTCTTTTGATGAAGGTACAGCAGCTTGTTCAATGTCAATTGTGTCTGCTGGAAGAAAGTCACACTCCTTCAAAAAAGATGCGTCTGTTAGATAAATCTCTGTAGCTTTAAAACCAATAACTCATCGCAGTCTCCATAGTAGCACTTTTGATAAAGGCTAATCCAAAAAGCGTTGAAATTTGAAACAACGTTACGACTTTCCCTGTGTTGCTATGTAGCCACTATCAAAGTTCTTCAATTTAAAAAAGATTTAAATGTTTCATAAAGGATAGATTCAATGACTGAAGTTTATACGAACAATGTGGTGGTCTATAAGCTTACGGCCCTTTGTCTTAGTTAAGTGTCCATCAAATCTAAGAAGAACCGAAAAGTTCTTATTTTCATTAGAAAATATCACGAACTTTTTAAATCAACTCTGCTGTATTGTACACCTCAAGCTAACTTTCTGGAGGTAATTCCAGCTCAAACTCTTTTTTTGCTATGAAAAATTAACATTGGAGGCATGTATGCTTTACTCGGAAACATGCAAATAAGGATAGTTACGGTTTCATCCCTTTCGGCCGAAGTTAGTGAGCAGACTTGTCCCTTGCCCTTACAAGCTATGATTTTGGAATTGTTTTCAGGGTCTGCCTGAAATTTTCCTGCTGTTTTGTCAATATGGTACTGTGGATCTTTCCTTTACTTCTTAACATATCTCTCTAGGGTACTTTAGTGAACATTAAATTGATTTGAAGCCTTCAAATAACCTAATTAACCAGATATAACCGTTTTGACAGCATTATTCATAGTCTCAGCAAACCATGACTGTCTAATCGTCTTCCTTTTATATACTCGAACCATCGAAAATAAAAGAAAAATGGTTGCAAAGCTAATATAGACTTCCTGTTTAATAAAAATATTGTGGGGCGGAACGGGGTACTTCCTCATACCGCACAAAACACACGATTTATTTGAACAAGCTAGGGTCACTCAAAAACGACGGGTAAGAAAACGTTTACCTACAATAAACGAAAGCTAAATAAACATCCAAGTATTACCAACTAACATTGTAAAAAAAACAAGCAAGTGCAACTTACCTTGGTCATAAAATCTCTACCAGTTACAAATTATAAGCGAAAAACCTAACAACGATAGTTTTACGTTGTTAATGGCAAGAGAACTAAAAAAACATGGCTACTGATCTTCACTTCCACTACACTGATTATGTTAATTATCGCCGCTGGCTGCAGCACGTCATTGATACTAAAAAATACCAATCTTCATTTCGCCCTGCTACCCCATTCCGTCCGCCTGCCCCATTCCGTCCGCCTGCCCTATTCCGTCCGCCTACCCCTAAGCCTCTCAAATAGTATATTTGCGCGATTATGGTTTTTATATAATTAATGGCACCGAATAGTTACCGCTGCACTACTGACAGCATGGATAAATATGTAAACAAGGCGCTCAGATCGAATCCGTACGAAAATAAGGATTTGCGCTGGATCTTCATAACTGGCGCCTACTGTATTAGGATTGAAAATTAAGAAGAGCGTATGTATAGGTTGTTCTACATATATCCTGGTCGCTGGGAAACGACGACGATTGTCTTATTGGGGGTGCTGTCTTTGAATTGCAAGGGTAAACAAATAATTTTATTAAAAATTTAAAATTTCTATAAATCCTAAAATACATTTTTCTTTATTGGATAAAATTTATTTAACCATTTTTTCAATCAGCTGTTCATTTTCTTTTATCGATCTCTTTACAAATAGCATTATCATTCGTCATATTTTATCTTAATTAGCTATTAGCACAGCTCTCTTCACTCTTCTCTTTGTATTAGACTTCTCTCTAGACTATCTATATAGCACTGTAGTAGAAGTAGGAAATAGAATAAAATGGTTTTGATCCTTTTTAGCTAAATCCACCCACGACGTCGCTAACACCGAGTGGAGGGCCGTAGTAGAAGAAATGAATCCAACCATTAAAACAACTGTTCAAAGTATTGCTGGTCTTCTAATTAATGCTGTGGCGTCGAGGGTACCTTATGATTGGTTGTTTGAATAATTAAATTTTTATTTTTTGTTAAATATAGTAATTTTTGTAGAATGCTTTTTCTTGTCGTATTTCTTAGAAAACCATCACATAGGCGGTGTAGCGTTCCTGATAAACAAACGAGCTCCCTATAAAGTAACGAAGTTCTGTGCATTATCAAACAGAGTCATATATCTTATCATCGCTTTGAACAGCAGATACAGCTTACAGATAATACACGAATATGCACCGACAGGAAACTCAACAGACGAGGAAGCTGAATCATTTTACGAGGATCTGACAACAGCAAGGAACCAAGAAAAATCACAGGAGATTTTAATGCAAAAACTGGAACAAAAGAAGAGGGCGACACACAATATATCGGTCGCTTTGGGCTGGACAACAGGAACGAAAGGGGTAAGAGATACAAGGGGTACAACTACTTAAACAACGAAAATTTATTTTGTCTTAACACTTTCTTTAAAAAATCTAAACATTGTAAATGGACATGGATCAGCCCAGACAAGAAAACTAAGAACAAAATAGACTACATACTCTCCAATAACAAAAACGTATGCACCGACGTGACAGTACTAAATAAATTCTATACCGAGAGTGACCATATATTGGTTAGTGCGAATATTAAAATACAGACGAGAGTAGAACGAAACAAACTCATTAAACGAGAATGATACCCAACCACCGATGTCCTGTTTCAAAAACAAACGGAATACCAAAAAGAGCTAAGCACAAGACTAAAATCAATAGAGACACTGAAACAAATGGATATAAACGGACTAGCCAATCAAATAAAAGTAACTGTAACAACATCGGTTTAGAAAATATGCTCAAACACGAAAACAGCCAAAACATCTAAACTCCAACCTAATACAATTAAACTACTCCAAGAAAGACGAAACAGAACAGATCGAACTTCGGACAGCTTCAAAAGTTTAAACAAAAACGTGAAGAAAGAAATTAGGAACGATCATAGAAACTATACCAACAATCTAATAAAAGATATAATACAAGATAACTTCAATATGAAAGTACTGAAAGCAAAAAACTCAAGCGGCATAACAAAAATCATAGAAATAAAAAACGAGAAAAACGTCACCGTCCGAGACAGAAAGGAAATAAGCGAGGCCATTGAAAAATTCTACACTAAATTATACTCCACAACCACAACAACGACGTACTGAACGAACAATAATTAACACCGGCTCAGAAGAAATACCGGACATAACCGACTATGAAATACGAATGGCCCTAAATCAACTAAAAACGAATAAATGTCCAGGAGAAGATAAAATTACAGTTGAAAAGTTGAAAATTGGTGACAGAAAAATGGAACAGATAATGAATATTTTATTTAATAAAGTAATTGATGAAGGAAAGATCCTCAAGAATGGTACAACTCCGAAGTCATTCTACTATTCAAGAAAGGAGACAAAGCAAACATCGAGAATTATCGACCAATATCCTTGCTATCACATCTATATAAATTACTAACTAAAATCATAACCAACCGCCTAACACATAAGCTCGATTTCTATCAACCTATCGAGCAGGCTGGATTCAGAAAACATTTTAGTAGTATAGACCACTTGCACACCGTAAGAACACTGATAGAAAAATGCACCGAGTGTAATGTTCCAATTCATATGGCGTTCGTCAATTTCCATAAAGCATTCGATTCCATCGAATTATGGGCAGTGATTGAATCTCTAGAAAATGCACGTATAGATTCAAGATACACTAACATAATTAAAAACATATATGAAACGAAAGCACAAAAACTAATCCCATAAGACTACAACGGGGAGTAAGACAAGGAGACACCATCTCTCCCAAACTATTTACCCTTGCTCTAGAAGACATGTTTAAGAAACTAAAATGGAACAACAAGGGTATCAACGTCGACGGATCATACTTAAACCACTTGAGATTCGCAGATGACATAGTTTTATTAGCCGATAATATCCAAGAACTAAATGTAATGTTACAACAATTAAATGCAGTTTCAGGAGCGGTAGGCTTAAAAATGAACTACAGCAAAACAAAAATACTAAGCCGAGACCAGACAAATATAATAATACAAAACCACACCATATAAAATGTTGAACATTATGTATACCTAGGTCATGTCATCAAACTAGGAAAACCAAATCAAGATGCTGAAATTAAAAGAAGAACACAACGGGCATGGGGCGCTTTCGGCAGACTAGCATATATCTTGAAAAACACCTCTATTCCTGAAAACTTACAGAAAAAGGTGTATAACACATGCATACTACCAGTTTGTACCTACGGCTTGGAGACAGTAGCTCTTACCAAAAAATCTGCTAAAAAATCAGAAACAACGCAAAGAGCAATGGAACGAATCATGCTTGGAATATCACTAAGAGACAAGATTAGAAATACCACGATAAGACGTAGAACGAAGATTAGGGATATTGTGGAAGAAATTACAAAAATGAAATCGCGCTGGGCAGGTCACATAGCCCGATATAATGACAACAGGTGGACACGGAGAATTCTAGAATGGAGACGAAGGACGACAACAAGAAGCATGGGAAGACCTCAAAAAAGATGGGTAGATGACATAAGAGCAGTGGCAGGCAAACAGTGGATTAGATTGGCGCAAGATAGAGAAAGATGGAAGCAATTGGGAGAGACCTACATTCAGGAGTGGATGGAAAATGGTTGACAAAGAGAAGAGAGATTTCTTACAAACCGAAAAGTGTAATATAAAATGATTCATTTCTAATCAAAAAAAACTGTAGCAATTTAAAGAGCTTTATGTTGACTTCTAATGACTGTTGAACTATATATTTTGTTAATATAAAGACTAAGTTAAATACAACTATGAGCAAAATTAAAGAGACACAAAATAAGGAGACAAACCAACTTGTCATAATATATTTACTGGAGGCACATTCAAAAATAGACAAAGTCATATCTACATAAAAAGAAGAAGAAGCATCCATAATATTTTAAGACAGTAAGGCATTAGTTCTATTAGGATCTATTCAGAAAATTCTCTCGAGATACCATATGTACCCATACCACATTCAGCCATACCAAAAATTGTCTGTGAATGATTTTAAAAAAAGTTAGCTTTATGTAGATGGGCACTGGTAGAAATAAACGGAAGATTTGTTCCACAAATTAGGATGGCGATGTTACTACCATTTAGAACGTACTAAGTAAAGTAATGCATGTTCAAAGGTGGGCCTCAGAATGAACTTGACCAAAACTACGTTTATGATAAATATGGTCCCAATAATCATTTAACTATTTAAGATAAAGTGGTAGAACTGGTGGAGTATTCGCATGTTTGGATAACCAAACATGCGAAATCCAAAGACGAATTAGTCTAGCGTCGGCAGCCTTTAAAAAACTGCGAGACACACTTAGGGCCAACATACCAGTTAGCCCCAAAAAGTCTATGCTGGGAGTGACGTTGCGGGACCGAATAAGAAACGAAGATCTGCGAAGAAGGACGAGTATTGCTGATGTTGTGGAACGCATAGCGGAACTGAAATGAAACTGGGCAGGGCATGTAGCGAGAATGCACGATTCACGGTGGACAAGTAAAATCACAAATTGGAGGCCAAAAGCAGATAAACGTAGTAGAAGAAGACCACCTACAAGTTGGGCTAACGACATCATGCGTATCACCAAAAATTGGTAACAAAGAGCACAAAATCGCAAAGAATGGAGGAGTTTAAGGAAGGCCTATGTCCAGTAGTAGACGTGATAAATAAGGGCTGGATGATGATGATGATGATAATGATGATGAAGTAAGGTAATTATTTCCAAGTCGAAGGACCACCCACTAACGTGGGAAATAAGAACACAAGCATTAAACAATACGTAATTTAATGATTAACTTTGTTACTACAACTAAGTGAATATCTAGCCAAAGTTTTTAATATCTCACGTATTTAGCCAATAATTAGGTTTACTCAAAACGTGCGAGTCTAAAACTCTTAAACCAGAAATGCATCGAATTTGATCGAATACTAAACTAACACTAACTAATATGCGAGAGTTGAAACCTCTAACCAAGAAGCGACCAGCTAAACTGGGTTACAATTTGATACTGACGAATGTGCGAGAGTTGAAACACTCTAATCAAGACGCGACCAGCTAAGCTGGGATACAATGTGACACTGACTACGTAACTACTTTCAAATTATCATTGCCTCACCAATCAGCGGTCAGGGAAAATTTATATTAGGTAGCTAAAACCCCCTTTTGAGTAAATTCTTACGGGGACTTCCAGGGTACCAGTTTTCAATGCTTTACGAAATAAGAAATTGTTTGCTACCAGTGGCATAGCAACACTTAGATAAGTTTCCTACAAAAATGTATCCATACTGGGAGGAGGGTACGCTAGTTGAAGTATTACTTCAGCTAGAAAATATCCTAACAACTACAGTGCTACAGAAGGCTATCGGCTTCAGACAATCGAAGGGGAATCAGCTTAGTGATCACGGTATGAACACGGACAATTCTAACTTTTCCATCTCATCTTTGCTGCTAATTGATTATATCACTCTTGCTAGAGGCCACCGTAACGGAGGTGTGTTTTCTATTGTGATTAGAACTCAATCATTTACTTTCATATCTGTGGTGAGAAGGAGCCATTTTGGGTGATGCTGTGGGTTATTTAAATAGTCAACAGACCAATGTCTCCAAAAGGATTGCTGTATTTTCGAGATTTGCTTCCAGATAGAAAGTTTGTTAACAGGCGTATTTATAACATTAATCTCAGGAAATGCGATTAAGGGAGTACCGATTAAGAAATGCCCAGGAGTTAGTGGTTGTAAATCATTAGGGTCATTAGATAATGCATAAAGTGGTCGAAAATTTAAATAGCTTCTATATGGGTTAAAACGGTATTTAACTAATTGAAAATCAATACCAAATTACTTATTAAGTGTACTAAATAAAACTTGGTACTTTTTACTGCTGACTCCCAGAGTCCACCCCAATGAGGTAATCGGGAAGGAATAAACTTCCACTATATATATATATATATATATATATATATATATATATATATATATATATATATATATATATATATATATATAGCTCCCTATCCCTTTCTGCTCGTGAAATGTGACTGAAATCAAGCTTGCAACGACGACTGTCGTCCTTCATATTGTTTTTAACTTTTAACGTATTTATTAATTTTTAAAGTGTTTTTTAACAGTAACATTTTTAAGTTTAGTTGCAACTTCAGTATTATCATGTTATTTAACGTTGTTGTTTATGCCACGAATCTTACATTCGGACCTTGATAAAGGTGGCAAAAAACCACCGAAAGCTTGGATTCAGAATAAATAGTAAGCCTTAGCAAAGCTCTATTTTTTATTGACTACCACACCCAAAAGAAAAAAGTATTTACATATATATATATATATATATATATATATATATATATATATATATATATATAAATATATATATATATATATATATATATATATATACAAGGGATTGCCTTGACAAAAAATGAATCGTTTAAACGTTGCTAAAAAAGCGATAGAAGATAACTCACTAACTAACTCTAAATGAATGGCTTTTGTAGCCATGCAAACGAAAATTGCAAAACAACATTTAAGCGTTTGAAACTTTCATATTCTAGAAGCCCTAATAAACAGAAGACCTGCAAAATCTACACCTACAGTGTAAAAAGCGCGCGAGATTCTAACTCTATAGTGGAGAGTGGAGACATAAGTTGGAAGGCGGTTTGTACATTGAATCTATAACAGGTAATGCATTTTTTGATAATGTGTTTAACATACTTGACCCCACTTATGTCATCGAATGCGATAGTCTGTGGACTAGTACGCATTTCGATGCGCATCGCCCCGCCTCGAATTTTCCCATTGGCTCTTGACCTGGAAATCCCTATTTATCGCTTGAACAGCGCATATAAATATTGGCGATTTTCAGGTCAGTCCCTCACGGGCCCTCCGAGAGCTTAGTGCTCTTTGGGCGCTGCTTCCTGCTGTTCCAATTATATTCTGTGGCTGAGATATTATTCAACTACAATCTGATGTTTTATTTCGACCTATATTTTGTCATGTAAGAAATATCTTGTCTTTTTCAAGACAAGCCTTCAGAAGACCACGACCTGATGCTTTATTTCGACTTGGTGTACCTTTGTCATGTAAGAAATATCTTGTCTTTTTCAAGACAAGCCATCAGAAGATAAATATTTACAAGTCCATACCCAGTAAATGGACTTGGGTAGAGGAGCTCTCGACTGCGATATTCGAAGCCCTCTACAGAGCACCCGGAGATAACAGAAGGTGGTTAGACCCTTATTTGTTCCCCCGAGGTGACACTTAAAGGCCAATATCGTAGGCGAAAATCGCCTAACACATTTTGAGGACCGCTGTGTCCTAATCTACAATTTTTTTTTAATAAGCAAAGAAACAACATGATTATTTACACATATAGGGAATTTATTATTAAAGTCCATATCTGCATTTTGCAAGCGTCCTCCGACACGTTCAATTCCAGAGAAGTCTAAAAAAGGATTAAGGGGAGCAATTTTCTACGACGAGTTCTTTTTTTAATAAGCGTGCTATATAGTTTCCAAAATATTGTTGCTGAATGGATTTAATAATGAAATCATGAGCGTTCGAAATTTCTTTACGTGTCAAAGTACCCTTAATTTTTTCATTACTATGTTTGATCTTATATACAAGCCTCTAATATGTCTCGACTTTAGATTTTTACTAAGATTCTGAATATTGGCCATTCTATTCGAAACAAAAGCATTATAGTTATTAGCTTTAATCCAGCTGAGAGCATGCGTTTATAGAATAATTCTTTACACGGCTTGTAAAGGTCGTTATAACTTTTTCAATCAATTTGACTAAGAGTTCCATAGCTATTAATTCTAGTTTAGGAATGGTAAGATTGCATTTCAAAGGTGTGACACGCGATTTTGCGTCAACAAGATTTGATGACAAAGAATTATTTGCATATTGAGCTACTATATAGATACAAGTGCCGTAAGCAACTTGACTTGCATCACTAAATCATGTAAATCTACGCTAAGAATGTCTATGTCAAAAAAGACGAAACGTGGAATTTTGATATGAGCGATTTGAGCTAATTTTTTTATTAAATTTCTCCCATCGACCTATTATGAGTAAATTAATTATCGGTTCGTCCCATGAAACCTTTATCTGCAATAGTTCTTGCATAGAACTAACGAATATTATATTTTGTTTCACGAATCAACATCTAATTCTAGAGGATGTTTTTAAAACCAAACAAAAATAGTAGAGGGATAGTTCTGCAGGCCGGAGGATTTATGCAGATTTGTAAAACAAAAACTAATTTTAATAGTTAGCTAAAGAATGAGATGTTAATTTTTGTATAAAAAAGAGTGAAAGGTTTTTGAGTGGATTAATTAAGTTTATGGAAGAAACGTGATTGTTAGGCTCATTTTAAGTGGGAAATATTAACTTTTAACACATGAGACTTATACACAAGATCTAAGGCAGACCAAACTCTCGAAATTCAACAAAAAATGTATTTTAGCTGGAAATGGATTTATGCAGTTTTGTAAAAAAGCTCTTCATATGTAATTAATATTGTTAGTATTTTTAATTGAACCATTTGAAATCATTTCAAAAACAAAGTATGAATGAAATGTCAGATGTGAGTAGTTCAGCTTTTCTTTACTAGATGGCGCTACGTTTTAAATCTAAAATACCGAGTACCTTTACATTGTTTGTAAACCTGTACAATTTTGCCTCAAGAATATTATTAAAATTAATTCTTAATTTTATTATTATATAATTATTGCAGTAATATTTATTAAACGTTTCGTTTCAAGAACAAAATGTGATTGAAATAATGGTGGTAGTTCATATTTCTTTCCTAGATGGCGTTGTTAGTTTACTGGACTTACAGCGGGACCTGTCATCATAGACTTTTATTTTTATATATATAGATATTTTGAAATTCTTATTTATTTATTTATTTTTTTTTTAGCAAAAGTAACACATGAAACGGTGAATACCAACTGGCAACCTGTGATAAACGAAATGAATCCAGCCATATCTACAGCAGTCCGAAAAATCTGCCAGTTTATATTTAATGGAATAGCTATAAGAGTACCGTTTCAATATATTTTTGTTTAATCTCGATATTTTTCACACTATAATTTTTTTTATAAAAAGAATAATAAAACATTGTTATATGTATGTGAGCTTTTAATCTTCGATGTCGTACGATTTCTTAAACTTCCGTCGGGCGCAGTGTATCTGAGAGAATCAGTATAAAATGCTGTTGGATTTTTTTATTTTGATTTGAAATGTTGGTAACTAACTATTTAAACAGAAGCAGTAATTTTAAATAAATACGTTTAGGCACTTTTAAGTATTTATTTAAACATGTTTTTTATTCCATAACATAAAATTATCACGTATGATACATTTAAAATAGTTCAAAAGCAAAAAACGAATTATAAGATTATTCATGTTGACAGTTGACATTTTATTCATGCTGAACAAAATTTATTAGGGGTCAAAGGTCAAAATTTGAGATTTTTTGGATTTTTCTCGAAAATGGTCTTCTTCTTCTTCACGTGCCATCTTCGCGACGGAGGTTGGCAATCATCATGGCTATTCTGATCTTAGATGCTGCTGCTCTGAATAGTTCAATTGATGTGCATTTGTACCATTCCCTCAAGTTACGCAACCATGAGATTCTTCTTCTTCCTACACTTCTCTTGCCCTGGATTTTCCCTTGTATAATCAATTGAAGTAGGTTGTATCTCTCATTACGCATAACATGCCCCAGGTATTGCAGCTTTCGTGTCTTGATGGTTTCCAATACTTCCATTCTTTTGTTGATTCTTCTCATGACTTCGTTGTTTGTTACATGCTCGGTCCATGATATCTTCAGGATTCTTCTATACA
>NC_092803.1:5191428-5220446 GCF_040954645.1 Diabrotica undecimpunctata
TTTGGCTATACCATTGTTTAAAAAAGAACAGATTGTCTATTCTTAACAATGGCTATAGTATTGTCCGTAGGTCTTGTTTATATTATCTGTTTCTTTTAGTGCTAAAGGTTCAGTTCAAGTGAATAAATTGTCCATTTTTACATAAAAATCATAAAAATCTAAAAAATTATTGCAAAATTAAAATCCATACTTTAAACTTTAAACATCCGGTATCTCGGAAACTAGCAATATTTGTCTGACAGGTTTGGCAGAATCATGATATTTTGAGGTCTAGAATCTACAAGAGATTGGAAATTCATAACACTACTAACACTACGTCAGCAATGTACAGAAGGGGCAAAACGTCAGTACTTACATTATTCGAAAAAAAAAGATTTGACTGACAGCTGTAAAGTTTTTACAGAACTTTATTCCACACCGCAAACAATAATTACGGAAGGAATTCGATTTCTTCTTGCGGTTTATGGAGCTCCAAAAAAAAAACATGTGTATCGAGTATATTATCAAGTTCAAACATAACTAGGCAATGAACTGAATCCAGAAGACTGGGGTTGGAAATTAATACCAATTGCCAAGGTCAGTCTTGCTCAAATGTCCTCCTGTGGGGAAGACTCCTGTGATTTTAATGAAGAGACCAATGATTCAGTCACATTTGAACAATTTTTGAACATCCAGCAAGAGGGAGAGGAAGAAGATGAAATCGAAGAAGACTTGACTGTTTAAGTAGACTTTCTAGAATATGAATCTGATTAAAATATCTAAAGAAATCAAAACAATAGTTAACCTAATAATCAATAGCAATATCAATAATCAATATCAATAATAAGGTAATATCTAGAACTTGACTGTCATATCAGTAGGTTATGATTACGGTCACGGGGCTCTAGGCACAATGTATGGAGACTCTTTGTCAGTTGTCACTACTTGTCAAGATCATTGTTAGAACATGGGTTTTGGGACATTGTTGATTCTTGGAGACTTTGTTAAAAAGTATGTTTAAATAAATGTATTAAACTCAATGAAATATTATTACTTGGCGCAGTCTAGTGGAAATTAAACAAAAATCATGGAAGCAAGGTTACCAAATCCATTATCATTTGAAGGCAATGTGGCCGAAAATTTTAAACGATTTAAGCAAAGTTTTGAAATATATCTGATGGCATCAGGAAAAAGTGGTAAAAGTGATGAAGTTAAGGTAGCAATTTTACTCAATTTAATTGGAGAAGAAGGCATTGAGATTTATAACAGTTTGGAATTAACAGAGGTCCAACAAGGAAAGCTAGCAGATGTATTGGAAGCATTTGAGTCTTATGTTACCCCTAGAAAAAACGTGGTTTATGAAAGATATTTGTTTTATAAGCGCATTCAAGAAGAAGGAGAGCCTTTTGACCACTTTTTAACAGATTTAAAAAATAAAGTAAGAAATTGTGAGTTTGGTGTTGAAGCATTTTCAATGGTCAGAGATAGAATAGTATTAGGCACCAATAGTAAGGATGCACAACAAAGCATGTTAAAAACAATTAATTTAGATCTGACTAAAGCTATTGAAATATGTAAAATGCATGAAGTATCCCAAGCTCAAATAAAAGAAGTTCAGAACAGCTTAGAGAAGGTGAAAATTGAATCAATTGGAAGTAAAGTCAAGCAGGGGCATAATTCAGTCCAAACAGTCAGGGGTGCAAGTTCTTCTAGAGGTGAATTTAACTGCAGAAACTGTGGGAGTGTCCATGGACCAAGGAGGTGTCCAGCATATGGAAAAAAGTGTAGAAAGTGTGGTAAATATGGGCATTTTGATAAAGTGTGTTATCATGGTAGGTTAGTAAGAGAGGTACAAGTGGAAGAAAGTGAAAATAATGAAGTAGATGATTTCATGATTTCATCAATCACTGTTAATGAAATTAAGAATAAAAATAATAAAGACTGGATGGAAAATTTAAAAATTAATAACATTGATATACCCTTTAAAATAGATACAGGGGCACAGGTTAACATTTTACCCAAGGTTTTTGTTGAAAAAGTTTGCAAAATTAATGAATTAAAAGAAACTAAGGTCATACTTGAGACATATGGTGGTTTTAAGATCATTCCTTTGGGTATAATAAAACTTGTCTGTAAATATAAAAATATTGATCATTTATTAGATTTTGTTGTTGTAAAGGAAAGATCAACACCTATCTTGGGTTTATGTTCTACCATAGAGCTTGATTTAATTAATAAAATTGATAACATAACACTGCATTCTAAAGGAAAATTTGTAGAAATGAATAAGGATGTTTTTTCAGGTTTAGGTAAATTTCAGAAAAAATGTAGTTTAAAGCTTAAAGAAAATGCAGTGCCAGTGGCTAGGCCACCTCGTAGAGTCCCACTTACAATCAAGCCTAAACTTAATAATTAACTAATTGATCTTGAAAAGCGAGGAATCATAGCAAAGGTTGATGGTCCTACGCAGTGGCTTAGTAACCTGGTAATTGTTGAGAAAACTGATAAATCATTACGTATCTGCCTAGATCCTCGTGACCTGAACAAGGCATTGGAACGGGAATTTTGTATAATACCTACTGTTGATGAGATTCGTTCAATGTTACAGGGTAAGTCATTTTTTACAGTTCTAGATTTTAAGGAGGGTTTTTACCAAGTGGAACTGGATGAGCAATCCAGTAATTTATGTGCTTTTGGCACTATATTTGGCACATATAAATTTTGCCGCCTGCCATTTGGTCTTAACATAGCACCTGAATACTTCCAGAAATTAAATTCTGAAAATTTTGCAGATATTCCAGGTTGTATAGTCTACTTCGATGATCTATTAATTTGTGGTGAGTCAATAGAAGAGCATAATAATACACTGAATAAGGTGTTAGATAGGGCTAGAGAACTAAATGTGAAATTTAACCCAAACAAAATACAATATTGCGTTGAAAGTGTTAGATACTTGGGTCATATCTTTGATAAAGATGGGATGAGAGCTGACAACAAAAAAGTAGAAGCGATAAAAAGATTGAAGGATCCAGAAAATAAAAAGGAATTACAACAAATTTTGGGAATGGTAAATTATTTAAGGGCATTCATTCCACACTTGTCAGAGATTTCCACGCCCTTAAGAGAACTCTTAAAAAAAAGGAATGCATGGGTATGGACATATAGACATTCTGATGCACTAAATAAAATAAAAGAAGTAATTATGTCAAGTAGTGTGCTTGCCAATTTCAATGAGAAGTTACCAACCGTGATACAGACTGACAGTAGTAGTAATGGCTTGGGGTGCTGTCTCTTACAGAATAACAGACCGGTAGCATTTGCATCTAGGGCGCTAACGAAAGCAGAGTCAAATATGAGTCAAATTGAAAAGGAGTTCTTGGCAATCCTTTATGCATGCAATAAATTTCACAATTTTATCTACGGAAGGAAAGTGCAAATTGATTCTGACCATAAGCCTTTGGAGGCATTAATGCATAAAGGCATTGCGGACATAATGTCGCCGAGATTACAAAGGATTAGGGTAAGATTATCTAAATATGACATAGAGGTAAAATTTAAGCCAGGCAAGTTCATGCATGTGGCAGATTTATTATCGAGGAATTTTATAAAAGATGAAGTGGATGATGATAAATTTATTACAGAAATAGTTCATACTATTGACATGACTGATGAGAAGAGAGAACAATTTAGGACTGAAGTGGATGCTGATGAGGATCTGAAACTAGTAAAGAAATATTGTATACAAGGGTGGCCCAAAACTTTGTCAAGAGTAAGCGATTCAATTAGGTATTATTATTATATAAGAAATGAACTATATTTACTTGACGGACTAATATTTTACAAAGACAGAGTTATAGTCCCAAAAATATTGAGAGAGAGCATGCTAAGATTATTGCATTCAAGTCATTTTGGCATTCAGAAAACCCAACAGAGAGCAAGACAGATATTACATTGGCCACAAATGAACAAAAGTATAGAAGACTGGGTAAGAAATTGTAGCAAGTGTGAGATATTTAAAAGTCACAATGCTAAAGAACCACTATTACTTAGAGAGTTGCCTCAAGCACCTTTTGAAAAGGTAGCAAGTGATATATTAGATTATGGTGGACAGTCATATCTAGTTCTGATCGATTATTTTTCTAAATGGCTCGATATAGTGAAAATTAATTCAAAAACTTCTCAGGTGGTCATCAAGGAGTTAAAGAAAATTTTTTCAACACACGGAATACCCTATTCATATCAGATAACATGCCTTATAATTCGTGGCATTGTCAGCAATTTGCTAAAGACTGGGATTTTCGGTTTGTAACGTCCAGTCCCCGCTATCCACGGTCTAATGGGCAGGCAGAACGAGCCGTTCAAATTGCAAAAACATGCTTAGAAAGTGTGACGACTTAGATATGGCGCTCCTGGAGTATCGAAATACTCCAATAAATGGAACAGATAAAACACCGGCCCAAGTAGTGACTAACAGGGTTCTTAGATCGAAGCTACCATCAAATAAAAAGCACAAAGACGTTAATCTAAAGGAAGAGTGGGAGAAACTAGAGGCAAAAAGAAACGAATATAAAAATTATTATGATAGAAACACCAAGGTAAGAAGAGAAATACTGCCAGGAGAGAATGTAGGTGTCAGAGAGGGTAGAGAATGGAGACCAGGTAAAATTCTGGAAAAAATAGATGAGGCACCCAGATCTTATTTAGTGCAGAAAGAAAATGGGGAAGTGGTCAGGCGAAACAGTTATCACTTGAGGCCTTCCCTAGTTAAAGCGGAAATTAAGAAGAATACTGATTTCGCACATAATGATAGATCATTAAACTCCTCATCTGGGAATCAGAGTTGTGGAGTAGAGGAACCTTCAACCTCCCAGATGAATGCTGAAAATAGAACTAGTGCTAGAATCAAAAGGCCTCCAGTGCGTTTTAAGGACTATCAAATGTAAGGGGAAAGATGTCATATCAGTAGGTTATGATTACGGTCACGGGGCTCTAGGCACATTGTATGGAGACTCTTTGTCAGTTGTCACTACTTGTCAAGATCATTGTTAGAACATGGGTTTTGGGACATTGTTGATTCTTGGAGACTTTGTTAAAAAGTATGTTTAAATAAATGTATTAAACCCAATGAAATATTACTTTGACTGGTATTGTTTCCTTAAATTATTCTAAAATTGTTAAAACAGTTAGTGGAGTAGGCCTACAGGGGAAACCACGGTAAAAAAACGCGCCGAGTATACTACCTCACAGGTGGTGTGGAAACGTGTGCATATTATCATGTATAATGTGTAGTGTGCTGTACAATTTTATGTTTAATTTTATATTTACGACATTCTGCGATTGTTGTATAGCTCAAATTTGACGAAATGCCCCTGAATATGCTCTAGGAGGCGAAAGTACTTTTGTAAGATTTAGTTTATAAAACTGTGCTCGATATCTGCCTTTCATTTTATCAAAGTTCATTTATTTGAGCATTCAACCTTATATCAATTTACATCCAATTTAGGCTCGGAAGTTAGGACGTACCTTACCGAAATCAGAAAAATTTCTCCTTCCTGTTCCTTCCAGAATGAAGAAACCAAAGTGAGTTTAAAAGCAAACCATCTTTGGTCTTCACACGATCTGGAGTTGGTGAACAGTGATTCCAGTTCAAGTTCTCAGAACACACGGATTCAAAGTTCTTTTCCAAATGAACTGACTCTATATCTGCAGCAGTCTTTGCTGTCGAGATTAAGTGATCCGTTTTCATTCTGGGAGCAGAACAGAACCTGTATGCCAGGCTTGGCTGTTATAGCTAAAAAATACATGTCGTTGGTCGAGAGTTGGATGGCATCAGAAAGCCTGGTGTCAT
The DNA here is from genome assembly GCF_040954645.1 of Diabrotica undecimpunctata. NCBI lineage: Eukaryota > Metazoa > Arthropoda > Insecta > Coleoptera > Chrysomelidae > Diabrotica > Diabrotica undecimpunctata. Next base: position 5,197,256 of record NC_092803.1, read on the forward strand.
CATTGAATGATATTGTGTCAGATGAGAGAAGCCGCTTAACCGATCAACATATATATGAACGAGTTTTTCTCAATAGGCGCTCATGAAAATTACTGGCCAACACAATGCTAAATCCATTTCATTATAACCTATTTGTAACCTTCTAACCTATACTTTTTTACTTAAAATATTACTTCATTCTACTTATATTATACTTTTATTGTATATTATTGCAATATGTATATATTAATATTCAGTAGCGGTTGGTATATAAGTGCTGCGGAGCTGCAGAACCACCAAAATAATCCAAACAAAATTACTTTGAAAATTAAATAAAAAATATCACTACTTATAAAATTTAAATTCATTTAGATGGTTTTCGTGCATGGCCGCCTTTATTTTAATCTGTCGTCCGTCGCATCTCATGGCGACAGCAAGTCCCACTTATTTGACCGGACCGGTGCTACTCCGAGCTGTGAACTGTTAAAGATATCCCCGATAACACCCACTCAACCCCTCGCCTACACTTTTCAGGCGACGACTGAAAGCAATATTTGAGCTGCATTTGTCGCAGTTCGAACTAGTGTGTACAAACCTACGTTTACGTTTATTGTAATTTTAAATAATCGGTGATCGCGACGCGACGACTGTTAAAATAAGTTGTCCTGCACGTAATTCGGTATTTATATTAAGTATATGAGAATAAAAGTGCTGTTCAGGATGGATGTTATTTATAATTTGATTAATGTTGAAATTCTTTAAATATTCTTATGACGAAAAACTAGAATTAAAATGCAAAGGACGACCTTTGCCGGATATTAAAATCGTAAAAGAAGGATCAAGCCGAGGGAAAAATTACAAACGACAATTTAATTGCGATATTTATACGAGAAATAGTTGGATATGTGGCTGCAACAGAAAAAACGCTCTTTTCTGTTTTCTTTGTGTACTCTTTGGAGGTGATAAGTCATGGAAGCAAGTTGCTGTAACAGACTTAGTACATTTAAGTGATAAAATAAAAAAGCACGAAACTTCTAAGCATCATTTGCACAATCAAATGGAATATGCTTTATTAGGCTCCGTGAATATTAAAGAACAGTTAGATTCTGCATACTGGATAAATATTCAAAAATTCAATGAAGCTGTAACAAAAAATAGGTATGTTCTCTCAAAAATTATAGACTGCATAAAATTTTGTAGTGTTTTCGAATTGGCGCTTCGGGGACACGACGAGACACAAACATCCAACAATCCTGGAATTTTTCGCGGCCTCATAAATTTTACTGCTGAATTGGATAAAACTTTAGCACAACACTTGGAAGAATCAGTGTTTTGGATCCTATCCTGGAAAACTCAAATAATAAACTAATTGCTCAGAGTTATGATGGGGCAGCGGTCATGTGTGGACAGCACGCAGGAGTTCAAGCCAGAATCAAAGAAAAATATCCTTTGCTCATTTTGTACACTGTTACGCGCATCAATTAAATTTAATAATGTCTAAGGCTTGTTCCGAAAACTCTCAAGTTAGACTTTTTTTTGGAAATTTAATTGAAATCCCTACCTTTTTTAAAAATTCGCCACAACGAGTGGCAGTTTAAGATAAAATCGTCCAAAAGAAAATTCCTCATGGCGCTCCAACTCGCTGGAACTTCAATATTCGAACTGTTAATGTTGTGTTTGAACATCGATCTTCTTTTATCGAATGTATGGAAGAAATAGAAGAATCGTTTGATAAGGCAGCTGTCTGTAGTTCAGCGTCTTCCATTCGAAGAATACTAGTGGATCAAAATTTTGTTTTTTGGTTAACATTTTTCCATCGCATAATGCCACAAGTAGACGTTTTGTATAATGCCCTTCAAAAGACTAAAACGGATCCTTTGGAAATCAATAAAAAGGTGACAGATTTCGAAAGATACATGAATTCAGTTAGAAATTCAATAGATGATACCATTGACCAAGGTTCTAGTTTATGCGTTGAACCATTACCAACTAAAAGGTTATGGAAGGATAACAGTCCAGTAGGTCATCGGAGAGCATCTATCGAAGTTTGTGATATAATCATAAATTGTGCAAATGATAGATTTGCTTTTAAAAATCACCTACTTGCAACTTCATTGCTTTATCCTGAGCAATTTGATAATTATTGTGATAATTTCCCAGATGATAATTTAAGCCTGACTTGCGCGTCATATCCAAATTTAGATAGGGAGCGCTTGAAGACTGAATTATCTGTTATTTATTTTAGAAGAGACTGTAGAGACATTAATGGGGCAATACCTTTTTTTAAATTTTTAATTGAAAATAATTTAACAGAGCCTTTTCAAGAAACTGTAAAACTGCTTCAAATTCTAATTACAGTGCCCATGAGTACGGCAGAAGCTGAAAGGTGCTTTTCGAGTTTAAAACGGATTAAAACATTCTTGAGAAATTCCATGACTGAAGACCGACTTGTAGCATTAACCATGTTGTCAGTAGAAAAAACACTTATAAAAGAAATACCAAACTTTAATGAAAAAGTTATAGACAAGTTTGCTTTAAAAAAAAATCGACGAATCGAGCTTATTTATAAAAAAAATAATATATTTGGCTCTGTGTGTAGTTAGTTCGTAAGACTCTATATTGCAATTATTGTTGTGGCGATTTTGTTTGTAGTGTTCTTTCGTTTGCAGTCCTTAGTTTCACGTATTTATCCATAAAATTCTACTAAAAACATAAACTATAAAACAATTACTAGTGTGCCATAATGTACCATTGCTATTTTTGATATAATTGGATTTATCTTCAATTTGAAAAGAAGAAAATCGGTAAGTTCTTTATTATTTTTTAATAGATATATAATGAATAAATATATGGTGTAAAATATCAAACTAAAAGCCTCGTTGTAAAATACAACGATTAAAAGATATTGAATTAAAAAAAAAACCAAAAAATACTGCAGAACTACCAAATTTTTGAGTCACCAGCCGCCACTGTTAATATTATAGTATATTATATTTAATAATCATCAATAAATATATAATAATAATAAAATAATAAATAAATATAATAATTAATAGAATAAAATGGTTTTATTAAAAATTGTGTTTTATTTATATTGATATTGATGTTCTTTCGATAGTACCTTCTAATTTTGATCATATTTATATCGAGTAGAATAAAGTATCGCAAACTAAAGTGCATTGTAAATGTAACTTTGTAACCTACCGTTTTTTTTTTTGGCCGGTTATAACCGCCAGGTTAAACTGTAAGCAAAAAAAACGGTATAACCGAAAACCGGTGTTTTGTCAAAAACGCCATTCCTAGCCCTTATCTGCTGATAGGATAAGGAGAATATAATATAATGTTAATTTATTAATGTTTTGTATTTTGAGAACGATTTTCGAAGTGGAAATTGAAACGACAAAAAACTCATTTTAAATTTAAATTGTGGCCTAAAGAAGAAAAACAAGATTTTGCAAAACAGTTGTATCTGTGTTTTTGTAAATTCGGACCATCCATTTAAGAGGTAATTAGGCGTTTCCAGACTTTTGGCCCATTATGTATATCTCATTATATGAGTGAGTTGTGAACAGATTCACTATAAGTTTCTTGATAGAACTTTGCCCCATTCTCTTCCTGTAATGTGTTTCAGTAATGAAACAATTTATATGATTTATTTTCAATTTATTTTTTAATTCACTGGATATTCTCCACCTGTACATTATTGAAATCTCCGGATATTAAAAGCACGTGTTTTCAAAAAACATTATATAAAACACCCTGTAGAAATTAGAAATTTTTACCGATTACAAAGAGAACAAATATCTCTCGGGGACAATAGTTTCGTAAGCGTTTTGTAGGTGAATCACCATTAAGACCAAACGACATCGACTTATTATTAATATAATTAGAAGCGGAAAACATCACGCTTTTGTGTTCGACTCCGAGAGAAATTCTTTTATTTTGCGACTCCTTAGCTTTTTGTGACATTCAATTACACCTGAACTTTCTACCCAACACCGGGCAGGTCTGGACTAAATATTGTATTGTTATTTATGTAACAAGTGCTAACAATAATGGATATCTAGAAAATATAGAAATATAGTACAGATATATTCCATATCTATCCGACACTTTAGGGTAAAAGGGTTTAGGATTATATATATATATATATATATATATATATATATATATATATATATATATATATATATGTATATGAAAGTAAAATATTGCATTTCATTTCAATCGTAACTCCACCATTGCTCTATACGTGTTTCGAGTTATTCAACTCATCATTAGGAACACTTGTGGAAGTTCAACTGAAAGGAAATGCAGTCTAGTATTTGGTCATTATAACCAAAATAACAGCCAGGTACGCTAGCAGCGACATCTATACGAAATAACAAGAAGTCCAGAGACCTCACTCTGATAGCAAATTAGGTGAACCACAAATTCAATGCCTCTTGCTAGAGGCTTTTAACGACGCTTCTTCGACATGCACCTACGATTCACCTTTGAAAAATACTATCTCTTTCGCTCTTTACGTAGAGAAAGATAGATATTGAAATGAAAGTAAAAGATTGCATTTCATTTCAATTATTTCGTTTCGCAATATTTAAAAAAATTTATTAGTTTAACGAAGCAAGTCCTGATGAGTATATCTTGTTGTATAACTTATATAAAGAGTTTGAATCAATAGAGTCTTGGACACAGAAACACCTAGAAATCAATAGAATAGTGCAATCATCATCAGCCTCTCTCAATCCACTGCTGGATACAGGCCTCCCCTGTTTGTCTCCAAAGTGTTCTATCTTGTGCTTGATGGATCCAGTTCTTTGTTGTCTTTCGTAAGTCGTTTTGCCATCGTGTTGGTGATCTTCCTCTGCTACGTTTATCGGCTCTTGGTCTCCATTCAACTAGTTTGCGAGTCCATCTTTCGTCCTTCATTCTGGCAACGTGTCCAGCCCATTTCCATTTAAATAACAGCTTCTTTCAATGACGTCTATGACTTTGGTCTTAGCTCGTAGATCTTCGTTTCTAATCCTGTCTCGCAGAGTGGCCCCTATCATTAATCGCTCCATTCTTCTCTGTGCTACTCTTAGTTTTTGTACGTTGTTCTTTGTGAGCAATAATATTTCTGCACCATAGGTCATCACCGGTAGCACGCATTGGTCGAAAAGTTTTTTATTCATATTAGTTGGGATGTAACTCTTAAAAACGTTCCTAAGAGCTCCGTATGCTGCCCATCCTTGTATTATTCTTCTGGATACTTCGGCTGTTTGATTGTCCTTACTTATTTTAATTTCGTGACCCAGATATATATATATATATATATATATATGTTTGTCTACCAGTTCTATTTCTTCATTTTGTATTTCAAGGTGTTTACTTGGTACTAAGTTCGTCATATATTTTGTATTTGTTGTATTCATTTTTAAACCTATTTTATGGCAGGCTGTACTAAGTTCTTCCAACATTTTCTTTATTTGTCCCAAATCGTCTGCAATCAGGACTATATCGTCTGCGTAGCTTAGGTGGTGTAGTATCTCTCCGTCCACATTTATTCCTTTGTCACCCCATTCGAGGGTTTTGATCGTTTTTAAAAAGTTTAGGTGACAACGTGTCACCTTATCGGATACCTCTTTGGATTTTTATTTGGTTGCTGTTAGCGTGTCGTTGTATCGAGCTTGTCGCATTTTTAGTTCGTACTAGATGTAAATGAAGAAAAACAACCAACATTTATTAAGTGACATACATTTCGAAGAAAATATGAAGACAGGTGAAAAATTACAAGAATATGTAGCACAGAAAGGGCATGCAGAAGTAACTCTCATACAGGAGAATGAAAAAGAAACTCAACCTTTACAAGAAACTATGAAGACAAATGATATATTACAAGAAAATGTAATACAGAAAGGATCTGTAAAAAATTACTTATAGAGGAGAATAAAAATGAAACTCAGCCTATAGAAAAAACTGGGCAGACAAGTAATATATTACACAAAATTGTAACCCCAAAGCTGCCTATAGAAGAAGAATCACTTATAGAGGACAATATGCCCAAAATAATAGAATCATTCGAGATTTCGTGATTTGACCTAAAACACCAGAAAGAAAAAGAAAAAGAAGAGCCAAAGATTACCGTTTGTTTTAACTAGTTTATGATGGAAAAAAATTCAGATTGAAAAATTGGCGATTAAAAAACAAGAACAGAAAAGAAAAGAAGCACGTTAATTGTGTTTCAATTACCTTAAAATGAAAGATCATCTAAGCAAAAAGAAAAAGCTAAAAAAAAATTGGAGAAAAAATATAAAAACAGGAAATCAAGAAAACAATGTAGTGAAAGAAAACAAAAATAAAACCCCATCGAAAATACTTAACAATAGTTGAGTATTTTCGATAATACACGATAATACAGCAGGGACAAGCGGATTATCAAATAATACAAAAATACCTCAACGTCACACAAGAAGAGTTTTCAGCAGTTCTAAAAGTTATAATGAACCTCAACAGAATGACTTTCCTTATAATGTCGTACAGCCGTAGCATCTTCCGAGTTATTCGAAGTTTCTGGGTCTGAGTCTAGCAGGGACTATTGATGTAGACAACTAGATTCCAATCAAGCAAGCAAGGAATTTACTTAAATCCAGCCTGTGAGACATGTTCACCCCTAAGAATTACGTTCGGGTGTAACAATTCATTGGAGCGACATGTATTAACTCGAGTAAAAACTCCACCGCGCTTAAATGCTCCAGACCATCCCTTTCCCCCCTATAGCACTCTAATGCGCTATAGGGGCACAACTATCAGCCAAACGCTCTTCATGTGGGAGTCCTGGGTAATAGAACTCCAACATGGTTTCCTAACCGAAATCAAACTCAGGAGAGTGCATTGTCGCTATGATCCTCTTATCTTATTGTGGCTTATCTGCGAACTAAAAATTGCTTACTTAGGCCTCGAGTCTCCGCTCTGAGCTAGGCTTAATTCGGAGACTTGTCGTGATTGGTCACTTCTGGCGTAAATAATCCAATAGCTGTCGGAAAACTTTGTTTCATTTGTACGAAAGTTATTATAAATTCAAGCAAAGGTATCCGATGCTGCGAGTGCAGCCGAACATATATCATAATTTGTGCATTATAAAAATTAGTCCTTCTGTAGATAAGGATAAAAATTTTTATTGCAAGACTTATTGTTGTTAAACAAAATCTTTTAAAAAATTGTTTTTATTCTAGAGGTATCTACTCGTATTCAAGTGGACAATAATTGAAAGTAAGTGGCCAATCTTTGAATATTTTACAAATAGTAATATTTTTAAAATTACAAATAAACATTGATTAAAGGCAAAAATATTTTTTTTTAAATCTTCTAGGAATAATCCGAAGAAACCAAAAAATAATAATAAGGTATCTGTAAGTAAAATTTAAAAAAAAATTAAATTAACTGCATCCGCCTTCTTAACTGGCCAATCACTGGATAGTTTACCCTATTCAGATCTATTTTATTAATTTTATACTGAATTTACCTGTACATTTTTTTATTGTATAACAATATTATTCAGTGATAAATCAAATTTTGTATATTGTTTTACAAACTTTTAAGTACAGGTAAGTTTTCAAGTATTTTTAGTTTTTTTTTTGCTATTTTTAATTTATTAAAAAGTAAATAGTAAAACACTTTTTCAAAAAAACAATAGTTCCAAATGCAGTCATTTGCATGTCAGCCCGGTCCTGATTATGCACAGAATTATGACATATCCAAAACAATTAATGGAAGGAGCACGGACTAGATCTGAATTTATTGTGGCGGAAACTTTATCGTATCGTTATTATACGCGAAGCTTAGCCGTGAATATTCAGTCAGGGTTGAGGAATTGTTCTTGTAAAATGTTTTTCTTTCGATGCTTGACAACTTTAGTTTTTTTCGTATTGCAGAGTTCGTTGTTGGTCGGTGTTGCTGCTGAAATTGTTGCCAGGAAAGGGCTGTATCCAAATTTGGAAAGAAGCAGGTAAAAATTAATTTAAGGGATTAATTGGTGAGGGGGAGACATTATTTTTGAAATCTACATTTATTATTTTTTTTTACAATTATTTTCAATGACAACAGTGATATTTTGCATTGTCCCTTTTCTGTGTTTCCATTTTAGAGAACGCAGATTCTTGTTTTTAGTTTCTTCTATCCTTTTTTTTTATATAAAAAACTCTGTCCATGTGAATTTGTTGTTATATTGTTTATATAGATATTTTTTTAAACAATTCACTTACAAATAATTTTGATTAAATTGAAATAATTAAATTCTTCGTTCCAAGAACGGCAACAACTAACTGCATGATCTCTTGATCTACTGCTAAACAAATTGTTTTTTTTTATTATTAATTGGTATGCACCTAATCTAAAAGATTAATCATTTTTTCTTTAACATAAGTTCCTAAAATAAAGTTTGTACTTTAATAGCATTATTTTTCGATATAACCCAAGCTTACGATAGAGCATGGAGACACTGTGTTCTACAAACATTGAAAGATACTGGCATTTAAGGTAACATACTTGCATTTATAAAAATTTTTTTAAAAAATCGCTTGATTCAAGTTAGAATGAATGGTGTTAAAAGCTCATCTAAGATACTAGATAATGGAATTCCCCAAGGTTCGATTCTTAGTCCAACTTTATTCTTAATCGCTTTTAATAGTATTATGGATGTAATTAAAGCATCCATTAAAGCTAGTCTTTACGCAGATGACATTGTTATTTATACTAAATCGAATAATGCAATGACAGCAACTAAAATTATACAGAGTTTCCTAAATCGGCTTTGTAAATGGACGATAAAAACGGGATTTATATTTATATTTACACGATACATTATTTTTAATAAAAATAAAACCTACCTCACAACTAGTCTAACATTAAGTAATTTACCTTTAGAACAGTCAAAAGAAATAAACTTTCTGAGTAACTTTTGAGAGAACTTTAAATTGGAATTCGCACATAAATAAACTACAGCTTTCCTGTCAAAAGAGATTAAATATACTCAAAACACATTATCCAACAAAATTTGAGGTGCTTATCATAAAATATTAATTAGGCTTCAGAAATTGCTCATTAGAACTAAAATCGACTATGGTTGCATATGTTACGATGCTCTCTACGAACCACTGATACGAACCACTCTAAAAAACTAAACAGTATTCAATCTACAGCTTTGAGATTAGCACTGGGAGCTTTTAAAACTAGTCCGGTTAGTAGTATGCAAGTTCTAACTGGAGAACCTTCCTTATATATTAGACGACAGCAACTATCCTTGAACTACGTTGCAAAGATATCATCCCAAAAACAGCATCCTGTTTTTTCCCACATCTGCAACCCTGGCCTTCCTCCTAACAATAAGACCAAAAACTCTACACCCCTCATAGAAAGAATAAAGCTCACAACTTTCAATAGGAATCATATCAATGTATTGCTACATATAAATGCAAACTATCCCCCATGGACAAGCCACCCATTAACTATTGACGTAACACTTACCAAGTATCCCAAATTAACTACAAATTTCACAATAATTAAATCTCTATTCATGGAAATTCTAGACCACTATCCTAATTATTTTCCAATCTTTACCGCTACTGCCTACTACTGTAAAGAAAATTCTTATAGCATATCGATACCAACTAAATGCAGTATACTAACAGGTGGGGCTACAGCTATTTTGGAAGCCCTAATCTTCTTCGAAAAGAGTAGAACGATGAAGTGCATTATCGTAACAGACTCATTAAATGCATGTAATTTGCCCAAAAATAACTGATGTCCTGGAGACTCTTTTAAACAGAAGAAACCAAGTCATTATTAATCGTTTAAGAATTGGCTGGCCATACTGCCATAACACACAAATACCTAATAACAAAAGAACCACTACCTATCTGCTCCAGCTGCTCTAACCCACTGACTGTGAAACACATCCTGCTTGACTGTCCTCAATTCCAGACCAGTTCCTCAAAACTTAAACATGAAAATTCAATTTTAATTTTTGGCAACAAATGTGAGGCATTTGTAATATGACTAAAAACGCAGAATTTAAACTTTTGCATTACAAACGATTACAAAAGAAGACGGTTTTGGGTGTAATTTATAGCAAAAGTTAAGTACTTTTGGAAAACGTACTAGTGTAATTAAAAAAGAACAACTTTAAATGTTTTAGATTGTTTGTAATGTAAAAGTTTAAATTCTGACGTCACAATGGGCGGGGATTTTAAAAACCAAGAAATGGTGTGAATCTATATTAACCCTACGATAAGTACGTACATCCATTAGATAAGAGAAGTGAATGGTTTCTATTAGGATGTGATCTATTTAATTTTTTATTGTTCCATCAGGCGAAGTCCGGGTTACTTGATGGATATTCTTGTGGGGAAAGTAGGTAATTCCAACGACTATGCTCTTAGAAGTTGAAAATCCTATTATTTTATTTCTATTGTCATTGGTGACATCGTGAACACTGCATTTTGCATTTAGATCTTCAATTATAATCTTGATGTCGTTTCTCGGGCATCTGTCGTAGATGGTATCTACTTCGTCACATAATTGATCTTTGACATCCTCTTGTTTGTCTTCAGTTAAAGTCTTTGAAGCCCATGATAAGATGTCCGGATTTTTTGTTGAAGAACAATAAGAAACCATAAAAACCCAAATATACCTAGCAGCAGAAAAACCTATTGGAATCAAAATTACAAGATAAATTATAAAAACAAAAAACCATGTTGATGAACAACAAATATATATATATATATATATATATATATATATATATATAGTTCAGCTCAACAGGCCTCAAAGGCCTAAGGCTTCAACGGTTTTCTTCCATTTCTTTCTATCTTGTGCTAAGTTTTTCCAATCTTGTACCCGCAGCGACTTCAGATCTTCTTTTGCCGACTACAGCCATTTTCTTCGCAAGCGGCCTCTTTTTCTTTTTGTACCAGCCTCCGTGTTTATTAATTCATTGGGAACTCTTCCTTCCTTCATTCTTGCTATATGTCCGAGCCATCTTAATCTTTGAATTTTAGCGAGTCTTGTTATTTTTGGTTGCCCATATATTTGCAATATTTCTTCATTCGTTCTTCTTCGCCAGATGTTCCCCTCTTTTACACTTCCGTATATCCTTCTAAGAATTTTTTGTTCCCATCTATCTAATTTTACTTCCATATCTTTATTTAGTGTCCAGGTCTCGCTAGCATAGAGTACTGTAGGTCGGATAACTGTTGTATATATTCGTTTTTTTGCTGTTCTGGATATTATCTTCGACCTCAGTATCTTAGTCAGGCTCCCAGCACTCTTACTACCTTTGGCCATTCTTTTTATGATTTCTTGGTTCTCTTCGTTCCTATTTGTTAGTGTCACTTCCAAGTAATCGAATTGCCTAACAACTTCAAAGTTATATTCTTTACTTGGGCTTTGTATCTTAAAGGACTGTCCTAGATGATTTTCGTTTCCCCTCATCACCATATATTTTGTTTTTTCTGCGTTTATTTCTAAACCATATTCCCTGGCTATTCTATCTATTCTAGTAAAGATTTCTTTTAATTCTGCAGGTCTCCTTGTTATTAAGGTAACTTCATCTGCATATGCTACGCATTGATGCCTGTAATGATATATTGTGCCTCTAGTGTAGATGTTACATTCTCGTAAAATCTTCTCTAAGATCAAATTGAAAAAATCTGTTGATAACGGGTCACCTTGTCGCAGACCTCTATTGGTGATAAAGCTATCCGAAACCCGTCCTTCTAACATGACTTTACTTTTAGTATCATTGAGTATGCATTTAGTCAGTCTTACTATTTTTGGTGGAAATTTAAAATATTCTAGTGCTTCATATACTTTATTTCTTTTTATAGTATCATATGCCTGTCTAAAATCAATAAACAGCATGTGTAATGTTAGGTTGAATTCATATGAGCTAGCTAAAATTTGTTTCATTGTAAAAATTTGGTCTATTACCGATCTGTTTGCTCTGGAACCTGCTTGATATTCACCTAGGCAATTTTCAACTTTTGTTTTAATTTTATTTCTAATTGATATGGCCAGAATCTTATACACTGTATCTTGTAGAGCTATTCCCCTGTAATTTTTACATTCTGTTACGTCTCCTTTTTTATGCACTGGTCATAAGATTGCTTCTTTCCACTGATTGGGTATTTTTTCTTTGATCCACACTTCGCGTATTAACTCAGCGATTTCTTCTTGCACCATTTCGCCACCTTCTTTTAGAAACTCAGCAATGATACCATTTTCACCAGGTGCCTTGTTGTTTTTTAAGTTTTTTATGATCTCTATAATTTTTTCCTTGGTAGGTACTTCTTCATTTACATCTGGGTCCCCGAACAACAAATATAGAAAACGAAATAAAAGAAAAAAAGAAAGCTTACCAAAAGTGGATAACCATAGGAGATCAATAAGACATAAGAGAATACAGAAGGCAAACTTCTCAAAAAAAAAGAATAAAAAGCAGAAAAAAACAATTTTGGTAAAAAAAATGTGAAGATGTATTGATATAAAGATGTAATGTAAAGATGTAATCAGAAGCTCAAAAACGTGGAGGCATGGAAAATATTGAGGAACTTCAGGCAGAAGACCCATAAAAGGGTAAAGATAGAACCAATACAAATCGACGAAAGGGTAAAATGGTATTCAGAGTTATTACAAGAAAGTAGATATCTATATACTCCTCCAACTTACGAAAAAAAAGACAGACAAACACAAATTGCGGATATATCAGAAAACGAAATAAGAAATGCAAATAACAGAGCAACTGGCCCTGGAGACATACCTGTAGAACTGCTAAAGCACATCCCTTCGACTTTAATAAAAAAATTAAAACAAATATTGAACAAATGCTTATTTGATGAAAAAATACCGCAGTCATACATCATTTTATCTTGTAAGTACCGCATTTATACTGGTCCAGCGGCACTTTTGGTACTATGCCTTCACCACATTCGTCACAAGAATCTACTTCATGGTCTTTTCTGCTTTTAAGGTCATCATTTTTTTATTTATTTATTTTACCTAACATCCTCGAGGCATTTGTTATATATAATAATTTATAAATAATATACTACTGAATAAAAAATGCAGGTACAAAAATATCTAATGCTTTTCATCCAGCGGTATATCTAATTAGATTAAACAGATTATATCTTTTCACTGTCATTACCAATAATCCATGACTTCCGACACAAAACTGTAAAACTAACAATTCGTCATACCAACCATGAATCAGAAAGTGATTATACTTTAAAAACCGTTGAAATCAAACGAAAGTGGTCTCCCGGCAAGTATGTCAGCTTTTGAGTTTTTTGTGGATGCTTCAGTTAAAATTTTACGCATTTGTGATTTTGTCGTTTTCATTTTTAAATTATATTATGCGTAGAATAACGGACATGCATCATTAAATTACACAGTTTATGGAAATTTTTTGGTAATTACATATAATTTGTTAAGTATTGTATATAGACCAGGATGGATCTATTTTGAGGTAGACGTGAGAGGTGGCATTCTGATTTTTGTAGAAAAAGTTGTATGATAACTTCATTAATAATAAATGACTTTCCCTCACTCTCAAATAGGTCGGAAATATTAATAAAAAAAATCATCATGTTTAAAAAATATTAAAATCATCACTTTTTTCTTTTGTCCTTGCCTATGGCGCAGCCAAGGGGGGGTTTGGGGGTTAAACTTCCCTCCCCAGGTCATATAAAGTAAAAAATATATAAAGAAGTAGGAAAATGTAACTTGTCTTTCAAACACAATATAAAAAATCCAAAACGCTAATTGAATAATTAAATTACCACGTTAAATATGTAGAACACAATAATTATTGTATAAATACACAATAATTAATACACAATAATTAATAATATTTTTCATTATATTTAGATATAGATACCTAATATTAGGCTTATGACAAAAGTAGACAGAACGAGTCTGTTGCGAGTAGCATGCGCCTAGAGGACTGTATCTGCGGCGGCCTTGTGCACTATCACGGGTTGTGTTCCTCTGCACGTGTTAGCAGTAGAAAAGAGACATCTCTATGAGAGAAGAGAGCATTTGACAACAGCTATCAAAAAAAAGAAAGGGAAAGATCAATGGAAAGATGGCAAGAAGAGTGGAACAACAAGAAAGATGTTGCCCAGTGGACCAAGATGCTGATCCCGAGCCTAATTGACTGGGTAAATTGTCTGTTTTAGGGCGTGTCTTCATAGGTTCAGAAAGAGAGATACAAATAAATGCGTATTGACATTATTACTCACACAATGCTGAAGTGTAATAGATGTACAGTGGGAATGTATGAAGAAATAGGTATGAACTCTGTGACTGTACGAGAGATGATCGTGAAGATGACGGGAAGCACGGAGGGATGGAACAGTGTTCACAATTACGTCCGAGCAGTCATTAAAAAGAAACAAGAGAAACACCAACCAGGCCAACGACACAGATAAGATCTAATTATTATTTTAAAGGGAATAAGCCGCAATTGAAGGATAAAACAAGTTTATTGACGTTTGAACCTTTGATCTTTTATCTTGCACTGATAACTTGTTTATACTCCAAAAATTAATAGAAAAAAGAATAGCGGTTAGTACCGAAGTAAATCTAGCCTTCATCGACTTAGAAAAGGCGTATGATACAGTTCCAAAACTTAAATTGTGGCAAGCTTTACAACAACTCGCATTAGTCCATACCTTTTAGGAATAATCACAGAAGTATACAGGGATAACACTACTTACCTAAAAATCGCAAATAGACTATCATAGACAATAAAAGTAACAGGACTAAAACAAGGATGCAGTATGTCACCCTTACTGTTTAATTTATATATTGAGGCAGCCCTCCAAAATTGGAAAAACCACTGCTGGTGAATGGGAATCCCCATAAGAAATGACATACTGTTCTCCCTGAAATTTGCAGATCACCAAATCGTCCTAGCTCAGGATTCTTATGATCTAGAATTTATGATAAAGCGTATATACGGAGAAAATGTAAAATGGGGGTTACAAGTCAGCATAAAAAAAACAGCATATTTAGTTATCAATTCAGATGCAAGGTTTGAAGTGTTGATAGACGAGGACGTGGAAATCAAACAAGTGGAAAAATTGAAAGATTTAGGTGCACTCATTGATAAGAACGGCTTGGGAGAAACCGAAATTAAACACCGAATTAATCAGGGACGTAAAATTGTAGGATGTCTGAACTCTTTATGGTGGGAACGCAACATTTTCAAAAGGACCACAAAAAGAATAGGGCAAACCACGGTTGAATCAGTTCTTTGTTATTGCTATGAAGTATCGACAATTAATGCAGACCTGAAGAGAAGATTGTTGGCAGTTGAAATGGATTTTTTGAGAAGTGCTAGAACATCAAGGCAGGAAAGGAAGACCAACGAATCTATAAGAAATAACATGAATGCTACAGAAACGGTCATTGGCAGAATAAAAAGAAGAGATTCAAAATGATTTGGACACATTGAGAATGCCTGAGAACGTTGGCACCAAAAACTTCACAAATGGAAGCCCCCTGGAAGAAGAAAAAAAATAGACCTCGACGCTCATGGAATGAAGGAATTGGAAGAGCGATGGAATCGAGAGGTTTTTAGGAGGAGCATGCCTTGGACCGGGAGGATTGGCAGAAGAGAACGGCAATACGGCGATAGCCGTCTTCAAAATGTATTGTATTTACAAGTTGGATTAATGTCAAACGTCAATAAACTTATTTTAACCTTCAATTGTATAATAATTCCTTTAAAATGCCACAAGAAAATAGCTTCAGAATAATAGATAAGATCTAGATAAGAGAACGGAGTGTTCCAAAAATGGCGTCAGCCTTACAGCGGCCACCCCACTTTCGGAGTACGGTACGTGCGACAGTCAACTGCGCACAAGTAAGCGAGGGTGGTTTTAGTTGGTAGGCAGGATAATAGATACCTGAATCTTTGGCACTGCTATCTTTAGTACTTTAAATTAAACTAAAACCCAAATTTTAAGGACTCAAAATGGAGGTAGCATAAAAAAAATTCAAAACCCCCCCCTTAGACAAATTCTGGTTGCGCCACTGATCCTTGCTAATAACTTTAAAACGGTAAAGGAAAAAATTAAAATACAATAAAATAGCGATAATTGAATTTTTTATAAGATACAACTGGATAAACATAATTGAATTTATTACAATTGATGCAAATTGGCAATAAATACAGAAAAAAGGGTGGACTACCAGTCTTTCTTATTCCATGTCTTTTAACCACCTCGTCTTCTCCAAGAAGACCTACAGATTCTAAGGGTCAGAAAATGGAGGGAAGTTGCCAGAAACCGACTTCTTTGTGAGCAGGCCAAGATCCACAACGGATTGTCGAGCCACTTATGATGATGATGACGTATTTTTTAGAATTGAAATCGTATTATTAGGGCCGCCTCAGACATTTTTTAAAATTGTAAACAATTTTGTTGGCTTATAAACCTCGCTAACTATTAACTTAAATTATATTCTAAAGCTGTCGTTAGAAAAAGCACGGCAAGACGTTTCTTTTAAGCTGCCTACACACGTCTCGACTAAATCATCCATCTGTCGTGACCGACAACGTTTTGCCCGACGATTGGTGTCTGTGTAGACCTGTTGACCGATAAAAATAGTTGTACTCGACTGTCGGCTCGATCGATTTGGTTGTACAAACTGAGTTTATTTGCGGCAAAATCCAAAAATTGCAAACGAAAGCTGCACTCTCTATCTTTAAAACACATCTTGATTTTTGTCGATCCGATACTCGTATCAAAAGATATTAAATTTTTACCGACAAGTTGATACAAATATTATTGAACATTGATTTCGCGCGCGTAATTTATTTATTAAAATCGCCAATCCCTTCAATCGTTGTTTCTGATAGAACGGTTTATTCTACATAAAAAATACTAATAAACGTCTTTGTTTAAAAATATCTTAGCTACATTTCTACTTAAAACATTTTTTTGTATGGCGTACAGATTCTTGGTAAATTGATTTTGTGCGTTTTCCACCCTCTGCGTAGGGGGTTTTAGGAAAAAGCCCGGGGGAAAAGTGGTAAACTATTTTGCATCTTTTGTAGCGTCCGAAAATTGACATGTTCGGCAAAATTCACTTCGACTGGAGTATAAGGTGATTTCTTTGATAATTTTTTTAATATATCTAACTAGCCTTAATCAGTTTAGCCTTCAGATCAAGGCAATTGACAGGATGTGGCAAGTGATGCCATATGTGAGAGTTGTGTGTTGTATGTGGACCAGTTATCTAAAACCAACTCTTATCTATGATACTCCAAGTAGCTTATTTTACAACTCTACCATTCTTTTATTATTTGTTCACTTGCACTTTTTAGACAAATTTCAGGAGTTTTTATTTCACTTTCAATGGAACCAGCATGTGTGTTATAAAATATGATTGAGTAAACAGTTTATTTTTATTTATTTAACTTTATTTAATAAAGTTAATCCAAATTGTTTTACTTTGTTCAAATTTCAGCCTGGAAATACCGGACCTAGAACCAGTAACTATCACTGAAGGCGATTCCTCCTGGGGACATAAAAAACTGCATTCCTATTTAGACCATTATACTACGGTCTCCCCAGCAAATGTTTACACGCTCCCTACACTCGATTACGAAGACAAAGACGATCAGTTCTCAACATCTGCTTTAAAACAGTTTTTGGATAATTATGCAGAAAAAATCCGGAAAGAAAAGTTTCACAATGTAACAAAAAAGAATAATGTACAATCCACAGCAGATATTCAAGAAGGAAAGGGCAATAAAAAGAGATATAATTTGAAAAAGCCTGAGAAGCAGAAAGATCCCTTTGACGAAAAAGAAGGCTGGGTTTCTTTAGAGCCCGTTCCATGGTCACTATCTCAAGTGTCTAGATGGAAAAACAAGCCGCCACAACCTACTGACCATGCATATACTTCACAAGAGAATGATGTTCCTTGGGAAAACTACTCAGACTATCCTATCCTAGCCAGTACTCCACAAAATTACTATAAATACCCAAACTCTTTGACAACCAGTGACTATCCAGCATTTCCTGAAGAGATCAATATATTTAACAGGTTCAAAAATAGATTTAAAAAACCTGCTGTGAAGAAACCTACAACAGAGCTTACGTTAGCAGATAGCCTTAGCCTCAACTTTATGCCACAGAAGCAAAGTTTGATAATAAATAAAGATCATGGTATTATTACTGATAATGTATCACCAAATTTTCCAAAACATGCTGTGGACTTAACTAGGAGACAAGGAACGGAGATGTATCCTGAAGATCATCCTTTTACAGGTAAGCTCAAAATATGTTGCAGTAAATATACTGAAAGCTACTAGAAGGTAGTGTAAGAAATTACTGTGTTTTCCTTCATGGTTTCGTTATTTTTCTTGTTATATCCAGTTTCCTATTTAAATGTTTTCAATGGTTCAGTAAAGTTCATCTAACCACGTCTTTTATCAAAATAAACTAATTCGACTAGGTATGATAAGCATGTTTCATATTAATTTGCAGTGTAGTTCAAATAATGTCGATATGATCAACGCTTTTCATGCGGATCAAAATTTATATGACGTCATATGTTTCTCAGAGCACTGGCAAAGTGAAGAAAATGTAAAATTAATTAGCATATCCGGCTTTTCATTAGCTAATTTCTTTTATAGGGTAAAAAAGAAACAAGGCGGAGTTGCAATTTATGTAAAAGAAAGTCTTATGTATTTTTCTTTTAATCTAATTGAATATAATGTAGAGCAAAGTTCAGAGTTTTGTGTAATTTATGTACCTTAAATCAAAACCAATATTATAACTGTATACAGATGGGGTAAAGGTGACTTTCACTTATTTTTTACTTTGTCCAATGATCATACTTGGTGATTTTAATATAAATTTTAAAATTAAATCTGACCCTTCTTTTGATATTCAAAATCTATTAACATCTTTTGGTCTAAAAGTAACTATAAATGATTATACTAGAATCACATCTTAGTCCAGTAGTTGCATCGATAACATTATGACAAATTTTTCTGAAAATATCTGCAGAGTGGGCGTATTTGACCCTTGTTTTTCTGACCATAGAGCTCAATTTATATTTATTGACTCTGACCATAAAATTGTTGACACTAATCAAACATTTCAACGGTTTTTTACTTCTTCTGGTTTACAGAAGCTTAAAAGTGCGCTAGCTAGTACAAATATGGACTTTATCTATCACATTATTAATGATTCTGATTTTTTGACAGTGTTTCTTACCGAAACTTATAACAATTTAATATTAAAGCATTTTTCACTACAAAAACTACGAAAAACTACTGAAGAAACACCGGTGCAATGGTTTAATAATGAATTAAGATCTCACCATTTAAGATCTTAAAATTAATTTTTACTACAATTGTAGAGAATATAATTACATATCTTCTCACCATTAATGTCGATGTCCTCTTCAATTATAGAAATTATCTAATTCTCCGACCAAGTCCTTTTTTTCTTCCCGTTGTAGAAGAAGAGGTCTTTCAAATAATAAAGTCTCCTATTAACTCTAATTTTACTGACGTTCACGAAATTATTAGCAAAATTTTAAAAGAAACTTACCAAATATTTTTAACACCTTTTACTCATCTCATTAATTTAATTCTATCAACTGGAGTATTTCCAGAAGTACTAAAATACTCAAAAGTACTACCAATCTACAAAAAAGATGATTCCTCAAAAACTGACAATTACAGAACCATTAGCATTATTTCTACTTTTGGGAAAGTGATTGAAAAGGTTATCAAACAACACTTTAAGTTCTATTTTCTTCTTTATCTTCTTCCTTCTTGTATGTAGACTTTAAAGCCTGTTTCTTCTTCAATATTAGCCTCCTAAATTGCTTAAATTATCGCACCATCTTTTTCTTGGTCTGCCAATACTTCTTCGTCCATTTGGTGACTTATCTCGTGTTATTCGTACTATTCTATCCTCTGCCATTCTACTAATGTGTTCATTCCACTCCTGTTTCCGTTTTGTCACCCATCCGTCTTCTATATTACATGCTCTTCTTATGTTTTCGTTTCTCTCCCTATCCAACAGACATTTCCCTAATATTCGTAGAAGTATTTTCATCTCTGTTATTTCTAGTAGTCGTCTCGTTTTAGATGTATCAAGTCTTGTCTCCGCCGTGAATGTTAATATAACGTGTGTTAATCTTTGGAACTCGTCTTCTGTCTCGGCGATTAATGCGGCGTCGTCTACATAACATAATATTTGGATCTCTTTGTTCCCCATGACCTTGACTTACTGCTTGTATAATTTCTGCAATTATTATATTAAAGAGAGGTAGGCTTAACCAGTCACCCTGTCTGACTTCGCTTTGTACTAGTATACCCTGTCTTCTTCTTCTTTTGGTGCCGTGCACCTATAGTGCGTTGGCGAATTATTGGCGAATTGGACAGTTATCCAATCTTTCGTGCCTTGATCAAGCTGAGCAATTCTCTCTCGGTATTTGCTCTTCTTAGGACTTCCTCGTTTCTCACCCTATCTGTCCATGGTATGCGGAACATTCTTCGCAAGGTCCACATTTCGAAGGCTTCCAACTTGTTAATGGAAGATATTTTCAACGTCCATGTCTCCATGCCGTATAACAATATGGACCATACATAGCACTTAACCATTCTGTAACGGAGATTGAAGGAAAGATTGCGGTTACAAAGTAGCGGTTTAAATTTAAGAAAGCTTGTCTTGCTTGTTCGGTACGGCATTTTATTTCTTGTTGAGGATCCCATTGGTCATTCACCATTATTCCCAAGTATTTGAATGTTTTCACTTGCTCGATTGGAGCATTATCTACGTGCAGTTGTACTCTGAAAAATGCGCCCTTTCTTATTGTCATGCATTTTGTTTTTCCAGCATTTATCTTCAGGCCATATGTTTTTCCTGTGGTGTTTATTTTATTTAGTATCAACTGCATATCATGTTCGTTATCTGTGATTATTGCGGTGTCGTCAGCGTAACGAATGTTATTTATCGGGTACCCGTTGACCTTTATACCACAATCAGTGCCTTCAAGTGCCTCTGCAAAAACATTCTCTACATAGAGGTTGAACAGCATAGGAGACAAAATACACCCCTGTCGCACCCCTCGTAAAACTTCGAATTCCTCTGTGTTTGTTGATTTGTTCAGCCTCACACGTGCCTTTTGATTCCAATAGAGATTCTGGATAACTCTTATATCTTTCTCATCAATATCAGCATTGTGTAGCATTTTTATTATTTCATCGTGTTTTACGGTGTCAAAAGTTTTTTCGTAGTCGAGGAATGTGATGACTATATCTTTTCGTTGGTCCATACAGTTTTGCACCAGGGTATTCAAGCAGAATGATGCTTCGCGCGTCGCGAGTCCCTTCTTGAAACCAAATTGTGTCTCGCCGCTCAGCTCTTCTAGTTTTCTGAACATTCTTGTGTGGAGTATGCGAAGAAATATTTTAAGTAAATGACTCATCAAGCTAATCAGTCTGTGGTCCTTGCTCCTTGTCGCTCTTTGTGATTTAGGGGTGGAACTCACCCTGTGTTAGTTTTCCATTTATCTCTGCCTGTATTCGATTATGGAAGTAGATGTTTTCGATGGTTTGTATAATATTGATTGGTATGTTTCTTTTATACAGTAGGTGTCAGACGTCTTCGACTTGGATGGCCTTTGTCAGGTCTATAAACATAGATATGCTGATTTATTCTACTAGATGGCCTTCTTAGTACAAATATGGCGTCTATGTAGGATCTTCCGGATCTGAATCCTTGTTGTTCATCTGATAAAGTTGTTGTTAGTTTGTTGATTTTGTTGGTTAGGACTTTTATGGTAAGCTTAAGTGCGGTGTTCAGTAGATTTATACCTCCTAGTTTTTGTATAAGTTTTGTCATCTCTAGGGTTATACTTTCTCCTTCGTGTTTTAGACGCTTGTTGGTTATTCCGCGTGGTCCTGGTGACTTTCTATTTTTTAATGAATTTATGGCTATCTCTACTTCCTGAAAACTGATTTCTATTTCGTGTGTTAATTCCGCTACGTTATTGTGTTGATTATTATTTTTCTTTCTTTAAACAGTTGCGTCAGGTATCTTTCCCATTCGTTTGCTGGTATGTTATTGTATTTCTTCAATTCTGCTATTTCTTTCCGATAGTTTCTTATAAATCTCCATATATGTTTTTGTGTACCGTAGAAGTCGCTTTCCATCCTTTTTATAAACTGTTCCCAGTGTTCATTTTTTGTTCTTCTTACCAACTGCTTTATTTCATTTCGTATTCTTCTATAGGTGTCTCGGAATTCTGGAGTATTTGATGTTTTGTACTTCGTGTAGGCCTTTCGTTTCTCTTTTATTTCTTTGCTGAACCATGGTGTATTGTTGTTGTTTCTTAGTAGTAATGTTTTTTAAGTGTATTAATTTTTATTTGTTATTTATTAACTTTTTGTTTAATAGGGAATGGAAATTGGGTACTCCTGTCAACAAGCAAAGGCTACAAGTACCCAAAGAAACAACGAGCACTAAAAATAACACCGCAAATCAACGATCATATATCCGTTCAACTCACCGTTCTTCCACCTCACAAAGATTCCAACATCAACATGACAACCTCTCACGGAGGTTTATTGCAGGTCGAGTCCAGTTTTGAACCTGTAGAGGAAACACAACAGAAGTTGCAAAGATTACAGAAACTACAGAAATTACAGAACCAACAACAAAAATTACAGAAAGTACACAAGCAGAAGGTTAAGAGGAAAAGGCCGGCGAACTTGAGGAAGAAAAACAAAAAGAAGGTGGAGGTACTACGGACTATAAGTCAACCGGTTGCGAGGAGTACAAACAGTGACAGCAGCGCTGTATTAGCAGGGGTAGGTGCGGGACTGATTCCTGCTACTATGGCTATGTTCGTGCCAATGGTGATGAATGGTAGGAAGAGAAAAAAGAGAGATGTGATTTCTTTTTAGTGTATAAAATATTGTTAGTAGCTTAGTAATTTATTTTGGTTTTTAATACACAGTAAATTTGTTAAAAATTCATATTTTTGTCACAACCCATACCCTTTTACCCATACAAGTAAATAAAAGCAGCAATGACAGAACAAATAACCACGTTAATTAACAAAATTGTAAACCACATTAAAATGCCGGAAAATGGAGAACTAGCGAATCAAAAAAGCGAACCATAGCGAACCATAA